>NC_056541.1:1178512-1201012 GCF_910596095.1 Thunnus maccoyii | reverse complement strand
GTCAATGTAGCCACGGCGTGTTTCAGAAGCGGCTCTCCGCTCCGCTGCGCTAAAGATAAACGCCTCGTCTATGTTTTACGGAGGCCGCGTCAAGCAGCACAGAGCAGATCCAGCTGGGCAGGAAGTCAGACACAGAAACAACATTGAGCATCCGGTCAATTTTCAAAATAAAACACCCCATGCAGACTCCTGGTTGTATATCAACAATAAACGCAATTAAAACAGACGAATAAAGAAACCATTTAACTACGTAGCCTAATTAACCGTAGTAGCAGCACAAAGATCAAGGACAATGACCAAATCGTGCTACTGCTACTGCAGTAATTACGGTAGCCTTAAGGGACTTTATCAGCTTTGACTAGGCTGCTGTAATTACTGTAGTAGGAGTGCAACTGACTTTAAACGGCGGGAGGCTTCCCCGCCTCTGACACACTCCCGCTGGAATCCCGGGGTAACAGACTCACTATGAACAGACTGGTAGAAACTGACTAGCATAGCAACATTAAGGCTACAAACAACCCATAATGCAACACTGTAAGAGTGAGCTCTAACACGATACTGACTTCCTCAAACCTAGTCTCCAGAATATAATGTTGTCTTTATATTCAGGCTGATACTTCGTTAAGGTGAGGAGACGACTGCGGGTTAAAAGACAGGAAGTATTTAATATCGTATATAATTACGTCACCTGACTGTGGCCACTAGAGGACGCCGTCACTGCAACATGAGCAGATGTAGTTTTGGGGGTTTTTTTTCTGAAGCGACTGAAACGATTCTGTGGTTTCTCTCTTTAGTTTCTAATTTCTCCTGCAGTCAAACTCAGCTGCTTCAACTTTACAATCAGCAGGTTTTCACTTTCAGAACGTCTCCAGTTTCATTTCTCAACCTCGACACAGAAAGAAAAGATGAATACGTGGCGCTATTGAACCGCATGACTTCGTCCTCCGCATGACGGGCGGAGACAGACAAGCGCTAACGTTCGCCCTGAAAGGCCTCTCTCTATTCAGGAAGTGGATTTTCTTTTCACAGTCGAAGCCTTTATTATGATTATTATTAAAAGAGGAGGAAAAAAAAAAAAAAATAAGAAGGTCGACACGTCTCCAACCAGGTCAGAGCGAGAGAAAAGCTCGCCCATTAGCACACAGATGACAGCTGACGTGAGGCGGTTAAAGAGCCAACTGATCCAGACCTGCTGAGAGAACACACCGCTAACAAGACACACACACACACACACACACACACACACACTCACACACACACACACTCACACACACACTGGAGATTCAAAACTGCTAATTGAATTTCATGGCCTGTCTTTGTTACGGGCTCGCCACCTTTTGTTACTGTTGTAGTGCTGCGTGTGTGTGTGTGTGTGTGTGTGTGTGTGTGCGTGCGTGTGTGTGTGTGTGTGTTTGAATGAAAGTGTGTGTGTTTATAATGGGGGGGTCAGTGGGGGGGTTGTCGCTATGAAATGGCTCTTTTGCAACAAATGGCTCTTTTCAGCGGCAGTGTGTGTGTGTGTGTGTGTGTGTGTGTGTGTGTGTGTTGTATTTCCTTTGTAAGGACCAGTTTTACTCTCCTTGTGAGGACATTTTTGTTTATGTCCTTGTTAGTTTCACTATTTATTTATTAGTTAGAGGCTGTTTTTGATGTTTCCTAAAAGAGAACATGATGGAGATCATTTATAAGCGTGCAGAGCAATAATAAAAAGAGAATATTAATGTTAGTCAAATATATGAACACAATACAGAAACACATAACACAAGTCATTTTATTTATAGAACACATTTAATTACAGTCAAATAAAACATAGATATAATTATGAGGATCGAAGGAACACAGCAGCACTGCACAAACATGAATAAATAATAGAAAACAATTCAATAAATAAATAAAAACAGTCATGTCATCCTGAGGATTATTAAAAGGATAAAGAGAGAGAGACGGTCGTATCAGCTGAGCGAGAAGATCTGATAACGACATGATGAAGAAGCCTTCAGATGTTTAGATGTGATGGTTAAACTCTTCTTCTTCTTCTTCTTCTTCCTCTTCTTCTTCTTCTTCTTCTTCTTCTTCTTCTTCTTCTTCTCTGTGCAGAGTTTGTTCTGAAAGTTTCTCTGAGTTCACCGTTAATCTCAGTTCAACACCTGGACGCACCTGCTGCAGGATTTGTGACATCACAACCAGTCTGGAGCCAATCAGGGTCCAGTATGTAACTGACGTGAGTGAAACATTTTATAAATCATAAAACACATCTGGATCTTTAATATTCGGGGGCTGAGGGGGGGGGGTCCTCACAAGTATAAAAAGACAAACGTGTGTGTGTGTGTGTAGGTAATAGACCAGCCTATATACTCCTAAACAATAGGACCCCTCCCCCGGCAGTGATGGGGGGGCGGCGGAGGATCAAGGCCTTTAGAGCCCATGAATTCATTACTGCTGCTTTCTGGCCGAGGCGGCGCGTTGCCTCGTCTTTATCGCGCTGAAATGAGCAATAAAAGAGGCTTAGGGAGGTGACGGGGGGGGGCTGGGGGGGGGTGACAGGAGTCGGGGGTGGAGGGTGGATTTAGGGAGACAAGAGAGAAACTTTTGTGGAGGTGGAGAAGGAGAAGAAAGGCGGGGAGTGTGGAGAATGGGGAGTGACGGGTGGGCTAATCTGGTATCCATCTGCTGCTGCTGCTCGTATTCATGAACACCGTCCCCCCCCCAGCACCTTTAAATGACACCAAAACATTGGACTAAATGTTTTTGGACAGGGGGCTTTGTCAGCGACACCCCCTCAGCACCCGGCCTGCTGCGACACAAAGAGCCCACCCCCCCAAAATACTTAATAATTAGATTAAAACTTCAAATAAATGAAGTGTGTGAGTGAATGGAGGCTGTAAGCTGCCTGTCTGTCTGCATAAATATATAACTGTCTGTCTGTCTGTATGTCTGTCTGTATAAATATATAACTGTCTGTCTGTCTGTCTGTCTGTATAAATATATAACTGTCTGTCTGTCTGTCTGTCTGTCTGTATAAATATATAACTGTCTGTCTGTCTGTATAAATATATAACTGTCTGTCTGTCTGTATAAATATATAACTGTCTGTCTGTATAAATATATAACTGTCTGTCTGTCTGTCTGTCTGTCTGTATAAATATATAACTGTCTGTCTGTCTGTATAAATATATAACTGTCTGTCTGTCTGTCTGTCTGTCTGTATAAATATATAACTGTCTGTCTGTCTGTCTGTCTGTATAAATATATAACTGTCTGTCTGTCTGTCTGTCTGTATAAATATATAACTGTCTGTCTGTCTGTCTGCATAAATATATAACTGTCTGTCTGTCTGTATAAATATATAACTGTCTGTCTGTCTGTCTGTCTGTATAAATATATAACTGTCTGTCTGTCTGTATAAATATATAACTGTCTGTCTGTCTGTCTGTCTGTATAAATATATAACTGTCTGTCTGTCTGTCTGTCTGTATAAATATATAACTGTCTGTCTGTCTGTATAAATATATAACTGTCTGTCTGTCTGTCTGTATAAATATATAACTGTCTGTCTGTCTGTCTGTATAAATATATAACTGTCTGTCTGTCTGTCTGTATAAATATATAACTGTCTGTCTGTCTGTATAAATATATAACTGTCTGTCTGTCTGTATACATATATAACTGTCTGTCTGTCTGTATACATATATAACTGTCTGTCTGTCTGTCTGTATACATATATAACTGTCTGTCTGTCTGTCTGTCTGTATAAATATATAACTGTCTGTCTGTCTGTCTGTATAAATATATAACTGTCTGTCTGTCTGTATAAATATATAACTGTCTGTCTGTCTGTCTGTCTGTCTGTATAAATATATAACTGTCTGTCTGTCTGTCTGTATAAATATATAACTGTCTGTCTGTCTGTATAAATATATAACTGTCTGTCTGTCTGTATAAATATATAACTGTCTGTCTGTATAAATATATAACTGTCTGTCTGTCTGTATAAATATATAACTGTTTGTCTGTCTGTCTGTATAAATATATAACTGTCTGTCTGTCTGTATAAATATATAACTGTCTGTCTGTCTGTCTGTCTGTATAAATATATAACTGTCTGTCTGTATAAATATATAACTGTCTGTCTGTCTGTATAAATATATAACTGTCTGTCTGTCTGTATAAATATATAACTGTCTGTCTGTCTGCATAAATATATAACTGTCTGTCTGTCTGTATAAATATATAACTGTCTGTCTGTCTGTATAAATATATAACTGTCTGTCTGTCTGCATAAATATATAACTGTCTGTCTGTCTGTATAAATATATAACTGTCTGTCTGTCTGTATAAATATATAACTGTCTGTCTGTCTGTATAAATATATAACTGTCTGTCTGTCTGTATACATATATAACTGTCTGTCTGTCTGTCTGTATAAATATATAACTGTCTGTCTGTCTGTATACATATATAACTGTCTGTCTGTCTGTCTGTATAAATATATAACTGTCTGTCTGTCTGTATACATATATAACTGTCTGTCTGTCTGTCTGTATAAATATATAACTGTCTGTCTGTCTGTCTGTATAAATATATAACTGTCTGTCTGTCTGTATAAATATATAACTGTCTGTCTGTCTGTCTGTATAAATATATAACTGTCTGTCTGTCTGTCTGTCTGTATAAATATATAACTGTCTGTCTGTCTGTCTGTATAAATATATAACTGTCTGTCTGTCTGTATAAATATATAACTGTCTGTCTGTCTGTCTGTCTGTCTGTATAAATATATAACTGTCTGTCTGTATAAATATATAACTGTCTGTCTGTATAAATATATAACTGTCTGTCTGTCTGTATAAATATATAACTGTCTGTCTGTCTGTATAAATATATAACTGTCTGTCTGTCTGTCTGTCTGTATAAATATATAACTGTCTGTCTGTCTGTATAAATATATAACTGTCTGTCTGTATAAATATATAACTGTCTGTCTGTCTGTATAAATATATAACTGTCTGTCTGTCTGCATAAATATATAACTGTCTGTCTGTCTGTATAAATATATAACTGTCTGTCTGTCTGTATAAATATATAACTGTCTGTCTGTCTGCATAAATATATAACTGTCTGTCTGTCTGTATAAATATATAACTGTCTGTCTGTATAAATATATAACTGTCTGTCTGTCTGTATAAATATATAACTGTCTGTCTGTCTGTCTGTATAAATATATAACTGTCTGTCTGTCTGTATAAATATATAACTGTCTGTCTGTCTGTCTGTCTGTATAAATATATAACTGTCTGTCTGTGTATAAATATATAACTGTCTGTCTGTATAAATATATAACTGTCTGTCTGTCTGTATAAATATATAACTGTCTGTCTGTCTGTATAAATATATAACTGTCTGTCTGTCTGTATACATATATAACTGTCTGTCTGTCTGTCTGTATAAATATATAACTGTCTGTCTGTCTGTATACATATATAACTGTCTGTCTGTCTGTCTGTATAAATATATAACTGTCTGTCTGTCTGTATACATATATAACTGTCTGTCTGTCTGTCTGTATAAATATATAACTGTCTGTCTGTCTGTCTGTATAAATATATAACTGTCTGTCTGTCTGTATAAATATATAACTGTCTGTCTGTCTGTCTGTATAAATATATAACTGTCTGTCTATCTGTCTGTCTGTATAAATATATAACTGTCTGTCTGTCTGTCTGTATAAATATATAACTGTCTGTCTGTCTGTATAAATATATAACTGTCTGTCTGTCTGTCTGTCTGTCTGTATAAATATATAACTGTCTGTCTGTCTGTATAAATATATAACTGTCTGTCTGTCTGTATAAATATATAACTGTCTGTCTGTCTGTCTGTCTGTATAAATATATAACTGTCTGTCTGTCTGTATAAATATATAACTGTCTGTCTGTATAAATATATAACTGTCTGTCTGTCTGTATAAATATATAACTGTCTGTCTGTCTGCATAAATATATAACTGTCTGTCTGTCTGTATAAATATATAACTGTCTGTCTGTCTGTATAAATATATAACTGTCTGTCTGTCTGCATAAATATATAACTGTCTGTCTGTCTGTATAAATATATAACTGTCTGTCTGTATAAATATATAACTGTCTGTCTGTCTGTATAAATATATAACTGTCTGTCTGTCTGTCTGTATAAATATATAACTGTCTGTCTGTCTGTATAAATATATAACTGTCTGTCTGTCTGTCTGTCTGTATAAATATATAACTTTCTGTCTGTATAAATATATAACTGTCTGTCTGTCTGTATAAATATATAACTGTCTGTCTGTATAAATATATAACTGTCTGTCTGTCTGTATAAATATATAACTGTCTGTCTGTGTGCATAAATATATAACTGTCTGTCTGTCTGTATAAATATATAACTGTCTGTCTGTCTGTATACATATATAACTGTCTGTCTGTCTGTCTGTATAAATATATAACTGTCTGTCTGTCTGTATACATATATAACTGTCTGTCTGTCTGTCTGTATAAATATATAACTGTCTGTGTGTCTGTCTGTATAAATATATAACTGTCTGTCTGTCTGTATAAATATATAACTGTCTGTCTGTCTGTCTGTATAAATATATAACTGTCTGTCTGTCTGTCTGTATAAATATATAACTGTCTGTCTGTCTGTATAAATATATAACTGTCTGTCTGTCTGTCTGTCTGTCTGTATAAATATATAACTGTCTGTCTGTCTGTCTGTCTGTCTGTATAAATATATAACTGTCTGTCTGTCTGTATAAATATATAACTGTCTGTCTGTCTGTATAAATATATAACTGTCTGTCTGTCTGTATAAATATATAACTGTCTGTCTGTATAAATATATAACTGTCTGTCTGTCTGTATAAATATATAACTGTCTGTCTGTCTGTATAAATATATAACTGTCTGTCTGTCTGTCTGTCTGTATAAATATATAACTGTCTGTCTGTATAAATATATAACTGTCTGTCTGTCTGTATAAATATATAACTGTCTGTCTGTATAAATATATAACTGTCTGTCTGTCTGTATAAATATATAACTGTCTGTCTGTCTGCATAAATATATAACTGTCTGTCTGTCTGTATAAATATATAACTGTCTGTCTGTCTGTATAAATATATAACTGTCTGTCTGTCTGCATAAATATATAACTGTCTGTCTGTCTGTATACATATATAACTGTCTGTCTGTATGTATAAATATATAACTGTCTGTCTGTCTGTCTGTATAAATATATAACTGTCTGTCTGTCTGTATAAATATATAACTGTCTGTCTGTCTGTATACATATATAACTGTCTGTCTGTCTGTATAAATATATAACTGTCTGTCTGTCTGTCTGTATAAATATATAACTGTCTGTCTGTCTGTATACATATATAACTGTCTGTCTGTCTGTCTGTCTGTCTGTCTGTATAAATATATAACTGTCTGTCTGTCTGTCTGTATAAATATATAACTCTGTCTGTCTGTATAAATATATAACTGTCTGTCTGTCTGTATAAATATATAACTGTCTGTCTGTCTGTATAAATATATAACTGTCTGTCTGTCTGCATAAATATATAACTGTCTGTCTGTCTGTATACATATATAACTGTCTGTCTGTATGTATAAATATATAACTGTCTGTCTGTCTGTCTGTATAAATATATAACTGTCTGTCTGTCTGTATAAATATATAACTGTCTGTCTGTCTGTATACATATATAACTGTCTGTCTGTCTGTATAAATATATAACTGTCTGTCTGTCTGTCTGTATAAATATATAACTGTCTGTCTGTCTGTATACATATATAACTGTCTGTCTGTCTGTCTGTCTGTCTGTCTGTATAAATATATAACTGTCTGTCTGTCTGTCTGTATAAATATATAACTCTGTCTGTCTGTATAAATATATAACTGTCTGTCTGTCTGTCTGTCTGTCTGTATAAATATATAACTGTCTGTCTGTCTGTATAAATATATAACTGTCTGTCTGTCTGTATAAATATATAACTGTCTGTCTGTATAAATATATAACTGTCTGTCTGTCTGTATAAATATATAACTGTCTGTCTGTCTGTCTGTATAAATATATAACTGTCTGTCTGTCTGTATAAATATATAACTGTCTGTCTGTCTGTCTGTATAAATATATAACTGTCTGTCTGTATAAATATATAACTGTCTGTCTGTCTGTATAAATATATAACTGTCTGTCTGTCTGTATAAATATATAACTGTCTGTCTGTCTGTCTGTCTGTATAAATATATAACTGTCTGTCTGTCTGTATAAATATATAACTGTCTGTCTGTCTGTATAAATATATAACTGTCTGTCTGTCTGTCTGTATAAATATATAACTGTCTGTCTGTCTGTATAAATATATAACTGTCTGTCTGTATGTATAAATATATAACTGTCTGTCTGTCTGTCTGTATAAATATATAACTGTCTGTCTGTCTGTCTGTCTGTCTGTATAAATATATAACTGTCTGTCTGTCTGTATAAATATATAACTGTCTGTCTGTCTGTATAAATATATAACTGTCTGTCTGTCTGTATAAATATATAACTGTCTGTCTGTCTGTATAAATATATAACTGTCTGTCTGTCTGTCTGTCTGTATAAATATATAACTGTCTGTCTGTATGTATAAATATATAACTGTCTGTCTGTCTGTCTGTCTGTATAAATATATAACTGTCTGTCTGTATGTATAAATATATAACTGTCTGTCTGTCTGTATAAATATATAACTGTCTGTCTGTATGTATAAATATATAACTGTCTGTCTGTCTGTCTGTCTGTATAAATATATAACTGTCTGTCTGTATGTATAAATATATAACTGTCTGTCTGTCTGTCTGTCTGTCTGTATAAATATATAACTGTCTGTCTGTCTGTATAAATATATAACTGTCTGTCTGTATGTATAAATATATAACTGTCTGTCTGTCTGTCTGTATAAATATATAACTGTCTGTCTGTCTGTATAAATATATAACTGTCTGTCTGTCTGTATAAATATATAACTGTCTGTCTGTCTGTCTGTATAAATATATAACCGTCTGTCTGTCTGTCTGTCTGTATAAATATATAACTGTCTGTCTGTCTGTCTGTCTGTATAAATATATAACTGTCTGTCTGTCTGTATAAATATATAACTGTCTGTCTGTCTGTCTGTCTGTATAAATATATAACTGTCTGTCTGTCTGTATAAATATATAACTGTCTGTCTGTCTCTGATCTGCACAAGTTAGAAAATATTAATATTGATTGATATGGATTTCTGTGGGTCTGGTGGCAGACGTACTGCTCAACTTCACAAGTCAAGTTTCATCCAAATGTAGCTCAAACTTCAGCTGATTTTCCAGAAAAAAGAGAGGAAGTGTTGGTTCAGATTCCTCCGTGTCAATAGTCTGTTTACTGTCGGTACAGGATCATTAAACATGTGCAAGATCACATGATCAAATTCAAATTGTTTCAAAATGGAGGAACGTTGTTGCTTGTAGGAGATACACCAGTCCTTCCCACGGTTGTCAGTTTATCAAGATAAACAGTTGGTTTATGTTATATATATATATATATATATATATATATATATATATATATATATATATATATATATATATATATATATATGTGTGTGTGTGTTACTATAATGTTCCAGTCTGTTTCACCTGCTGCAAGGAACTAAATGCCTGCAAGCGTGTTTCCATCCTCCTGTTTTTATCTGCAGTTTTAATATGCACATAAAAAAACACCTGAGTGGAAAAGCTGGAAATTAGAATATATAATATAAAATAATATAATATAATATAATATAATATAATATAATATAATATAATATAATATAATATAATATATCACAAAAAGAAGAATTCCTGTTGTCTGAGATATAAAAATATCTGTGTGGATAAAAATCAAATGTAAACAGGCTGAGTGAATAAATGATGACATCATGAATCATGTGGCTGAAAACATCAGATGTGTGTGGAGCGATGATGAGGAGGCTGTAACCTTCCTCACATCAATACATGAAACTAACAGAAACGTCATATTTCCATCAGGTTTTCCATCGTTTGAGCTTTTTAACGACGTTGCGTCTCCTCCTGCAACGGTTTACACTCATTACATTGTCTTTGGATAATTTTCCTGACATTCGGTTAAAATTTGAGCTGCGTTTGAATGAAAAGTCGACGAGCGGCTGCTCACTGAAAGGTCAAAGTGTTTGAACCTTGAGAGGAAGCTGAAGGATGAAGAGAAATAAAAGGACACAAACACAGAGGTCTGTCTGAAAGCTGTAATGGTTTTCTTGTTGTTGTTGTTGTTGTTGTGAGGCGGAGAGTCGATCAGCTGTGGAGATAAACTGGAGGAGATTGAAAGACAGAGATGATATTTTGTGTCGAGTTTTCCCAGCAGGAGGTAAAGACAGAAGGAATGAAGAGAGACTTTTACAGCACTTTAATATCACTTAGACTCAATCTGACACACAGGAGCTGATAGTTTGTCTGAAATCAGGCTGTTTGTATTCAGTTTGACATCTATCAGATAAACATGACTCCTCTTCCTCACCTCCTCATCCTCACCTCCTCCTCCTCCTCCTCCTCCTCCTCTTCTCTCGTCCGTCGCTCTCTTTTCTTATCTTCACTAAACTTTCACTCCTAACTCACATATATACTGTCAGTTTACCGTCCGTACTGACATTATTACAATATTTTCAATATTTAGGTCCAACTTTCTTTATACAGGATGTTTCATACAACACAACAAATAATAAAAATACAAATAAAATCACTGAGATGTCATAAAACAATAGCAGTAATAGCTGAAGAATTGTAAAGCATTAACAGCAGCAATAATGTTTTAGTAACAGTAGTGCAAACAACCTGATCACAATTAACATTTATGTATTAATATTTATACTAAACAGTATATGTAGGGTCAGGGTTCGACCTGAAACACGACCGTCACGCTGCAGGTTTGTTCATTTATTCAGAAGGTAAAACTTAAACAGAGAAAAACGACAGTTTGTTTGTATGAAAATTCATTGTGAAAATGACGTTTGGCTGCTACAAAAATCACAATCTGGTGTCGGATGTTAAACACGGTCAGAGTTTAGAAACTTGAGGTGAACGTTTGTAAAAATGCTGCCTGCAAGTCCAAACTCAAGAATTCAACCTGCTCTGAATGCTTTTGCAACATTTTTTTCTACTTTGCTGACAAGCTGATGTCAACTCGTCACACACGCTCATAAACAACCGTCTGTTCTGTAGCCTTGGCTGCTAAGGCTGTTGCTAAAGTGTTTGCTAAGGCTGTTGCTAAGGCTGTTGCTAAGGTGGTTGCTAAGGTGTTTGCGAAGGTGGTTGCTAGGTGGTTGCTAGGTGGTTGCTAAAGTGTTTGCTAAGGCTGTTGCTAAGGCTGTTGCTAAGGTGGTTTCTAAGGTGTTTGCTAAGGTGGTTGCTAAGGTGTTTGCTAAGGCTGTTGCTATGGTGGTTGCTGGGTGGTTGCTAGGTGGTTGCTAGGGTGTTTGCTAAGGTGGTTGCTAGGTGGTTGCTAAGGTGTTTGCTGAGGTGGTTGCTAGGTGGTTTCTAAGGTGTTTGCTAAAGTGGTTGCTAAGGTGTTTGCTAAGGCTGTTGCTAAGGTGGTTGCTGGATGGTTGCTAGGTGGTTGCTAAGGTGTTTGCTGAGGTGGTTGCTAGGTGGTTGCTAAGGTGTTTGCTAAGGTGGTTGCTAAGGTGTTTGCTAAGGCTGTTGCTAAGGTGGTTGCTGGGTGGTTGCTAGGTGGTTGCTAGGGTGTTTGCTAAGGTGGTTGCTAGGTGGTTGCTAAGGTGTTTGCTGAGGTGGTTGCTAGGTGGTTTCTAAGGTGGTTTCTAAGGTGTTTGCTAAGGTGTTTGCTAAGGCTGTTGCTAAGGTGGTTGCTGGGTGGTTGCTAGGTGGTTGCTAGGTGGTTGCTAAGGTGGTTGCTAAGGTGTTTCCATGTGTTGTTCAGCTCCAACATGTACGGATGGATTTGAGAAGTTGACATTTAGAGTAAAGAAGGAGAAAAAGAAGTGAAATCCTGCTACTATAGTTTGTTTACGTAGCCTCCGGAGCCGGAGGAAGCTTCCTGAAGCTGACCAATCAGAACAGACTGGGCTCATCAGGAGGCGGGGCCTTAAAGAGTCAGGAGCTAAAACGGCCTGTTTCAGACAGAGGCTGAACTGAGGGGCTGCATAAAGGACCAGTAGAAGATAAATAAGGAGTTTTTAACTGGAAATCATGCAAAGATATTCCAGTAGAGCCCCAGAATATAAATATAGAGCTGGAAAGGTGCAGAATATGTCCTCTAATGTGTTTTTCTATTTGCTGTAGAGTTACTTATTTACTAATGACAGATGTGTTTGTTCTCCACCGTTCACCTTCCTCAATAGAACAACTAGTTAGCAATGCTAACAAAATCTAGCATACTGATGCCTTTGCTCTGTCTCCATCGGTCACATGACCCTCACTGTGCAGCAGGTCATAGAGGTCCTTTGAGTGTCTCAGATAGAAATGAAGTCTTTCTCAATATGCAAGTTGAGACACGTCACAGTTCAATCATCTGCAGCTCAACTTCAACACACCTGTACCTGACTGTGCTGTGACGTCATCATCTCAACTCAACGCTCCACTAACCAGCAAACAACCTGACTGACAGTTATGTTCAATGGGTAATGTAGTGATAAGTCTCATTGTCATGTATTGATATGTATAGATTAGTATTGGAATGTATTGATATCTACATATAAGGAGGCCAAAGTCCACAGAGGCAGCGCAGTCCTTCTATCCAATAAAAACATGAAGCTTCACTTTAACTTCAGACAAACTAATGTGGCAGCAACAAATTCCTCCAAATAATAAATAAATAAATAAAAACAGAAAAGAGCAGATATCACCACATTTCAATACTAATCAATACTAATCAATACATGAACATGAACAGAAGAGGTGCAGTCTGTGTGATGATATAACTGGCCGCCTCTGCAGACACGACGCTGCTTTTCAACGAGTCTGAACTTGACGTATTCTCTGTTGAGAAAAGAGACTTTCTGGTTAAAAAAAAAAAAGGTTCAATTTAAAATATTTTCCTTCATTGAAACAGGACAAACAGCCCCGGAGGACACTAACAGCCGTCCACATACTTTTGTCCACATAGCGAAGGCGTCTGGAGGCAGACAGACAGATGATGAGGAGGTCTGTGTCTGACTCGTCTGTATTACTGCAGGCTGCTGCTTTTAGACGACTCATTACTGCGACCTCCTGCGAACACACAGTCCATTACACATTACAGAGCTGCAGAGACACGCCCCCCCCAGCCCCCAACCCCCCCCCCCCCACACACACACACACACACACACACACACCATCACAGCACATCTAAATGTATGGAGCTGCTTCCTCACTAAGTCTGCTGCTGTGCTCACGAACGCAGGAAACACGGAACATCTCAACTTCAGGAATCGAGCTCCATATTCAACAGTTCCTGTAATATTTTAATAAATCCTTTTGTTCTCTGTCGTCTCTGAGTCACATGTTTCAGACAGAGATCAGGTTTATGTCTGTGTGTCCTGTACAGAAACAGGAAATCATCCATCTGGTTGCTTTACTACCTTGTTTCCAGCTCTTCAGGTCCGACGAAGAACGTTCTGTTTATATCAATGAATCCAGGTTGTAGGTGGAAGAAAACAAGCTGCCATCACTGAGCCTCATATATATATATATATATATATATATATATATATATATATATATATATATATATATATAACACACACACACACACACACACACACACACACACACACATATATATATATATATATATATAAAATACCGTAACATCTGTACAAAGATCTCACTGTTTGGACGCTTTTGCCAAGAAATCATTGCAGGAGATCCTGCAGAAGCAGTTTGATGTTGAACATATAAAATAAAGTTTATAATCTGCAAACTAATGTCGGGTTCAGACTAGACAATATCAGCCGACCTGACAGACGCAGGACGAGAACTGATGTTTTCATCCAGTGTATCATAGTGGATGATAATCAGTTCCACATCTGTGACGCCTCACGACGTCTCGACAAAAAGACGACGATGTCAGAATTTTTGTACCTTCTCTTCCCTCACAAAACAACCTCTGAAATGTGTTTGAAATCTCTAAATATTCATGTTCAACCAGGAGCTGCTAAAAACGGAGCGATCTGCCCACATGAGGTCAATGGTGAGGTGCCATCCCGCTCATCTGTGTTAGCTTGGTGCTAACGTTACGTTGCTTTGCAGCATCACGTGTTGAGATTTGTGTGAAATGATGCGTTTCAGACAGAAATCAGGAGTCTGATGATTGACTCCTGCTGGTTTAATGAGCGACTCCACACAAACACGTCCACATCCAGACTGTGGAGGTCGGACAGAAGCTACATTCATGTTTCACGTGTGTGTGTTTTACCGCAGTGATGGAGGAGGCGCTCCAGAATGAAATACGTGGATCGCCACCAAATTCACTAATCACAAACAACATTCAACGTATCATCTACATTGACTGTAATGAGGAATAACTCCTCAAAAAAACTTTTAACGGGTAAAAAAAAGAGACGATAGGCCAGGAAGAGCAACAGAGGAGGAACAGACCTGCAGAATGGACCAAAATAGCAAACAGACAATATAAAAAATCAAGATGAGAAAGTTTTAGATACATTACATACACGTATAAGAACATTTTGTCCATGTGGGATTAAAGAAGAACCAGGAGACTCGAGTCCAAGTTTGTTCTCAGATGAAACTGCTCCATTTGTAAAAGCTTTTCTGTGCTAGCTGCTAGTAGCGTTAGCAAGCCTGATGATTGACAACGTCGTATCTGAAAGATAATAGTAATAAGATATTCAGGGCTGACGATGGTTAGTTAGGTTAGTTAGGTTGGTTTCATCCAAATGTAGCTCAGATTTTAACAGAATTTCCAGAAAATGATGAGTATAACATGTAGTGAATGTTTGTTTCCATCCACTGCTGTTGTGTGAATATCAGCAGATAAACTAATTCTCCAGTCGGTGCCGTTAAACCATCGCAGAAGAAGAAGAGACACAACGAGATGACATCATTGAAAGCAACCCAGTCGCCAGAAGAAAACGTTGGAAATGAACATTTCTGCAAACCACAGAAACGTTGAATATACATGTTTCAACACGTGAATTACGTATCATATCAACATTTCTACCCGTTGAATAATGATGTTTGATGGTGTGACAACGCTGTGGTTAAGGTCTGGTTAGGTTTAGACACAAAGACCACTTGGTTAGGATTAGAGAAAGATCATGGTTTGGGTTAAAATAAAAATAAAACACAAAATAAAAACCGCCGATGTCTCACTAAAAAAAGCCGGTTTTCTCGCCAGAAAAACGGCTGCAAATGTCCCGACGTCTCGCTAAAAACACCCACTTTTGTCGGTTGAAACGGGAAGCGGACATCGGTTTCGGTTTCGAGGTGGTCTCGAACCGTGTTCTCTGCTGATTTCCAACTTACTAACCATCCACCTGCCCCTCCTCCTGCTATACAGGAAAGATCAACTCATATAGATCACATGTGAACTACGTCACTTTAGAAATGTTGAGATGATGCGTATTTCACGTGTTGAAACGTAGATATTCAACGTTTCTGTGGTTTGCAGAAACGTACAGTGCCAACATTTTATTCTGGCGACCAGGCTGTTAAAAGAGCGACAGTCAAAGCTCAAACGATGGAAAACATGATGGAAATACGACGTTTCTGTTAGTTTCATGTATTGATGTGAGGAAGGTTACAGTCTCCTCATCATCGCTCCACACAGATCTGATGTTTTCAGCTTTTCAGTGATGTTTAAGTCACATGATTCATGTATGACATCATTTATTCACTCAGTCTGTTTATATTTGAGCTGCTGTTACACCTCAAACAGGTCGGTTGGTGTCACCAACTTGTTACGTAGTAACACCACATCAGTGTTGTCCTGCCGGCTCTCCTCTGCAGCATGTCTTAAATATGGAAGGAAGGGAGTAGTTACCCTTTAAATCCTGGTTGACTGGACTAATTAATGAGTGACTTCTAAAGCATCTTCAGACGCTGCAGAAGCTGCAGGTACATTTACTGTACAGATGTTTCTACACACACAGCTGTGGAATAGAAAAGCATGTTTGGCCTCACTGATGCTCCTGTGGCACTGTCACACATGTCTGCTCAGCTGTTCAAATACTTTTGGCCATGTGATGTCAGACAGAGTATCGACACGTCTTATTGCAGAGCCCAGCGGGGGGGGGGGGGGGACATGGCCTCGCCCGCCCAGAGAGAGAGAGCTGGAGGGGGTGAACGATAAAGAGGAGCCAGTATTAGAGTCAAATGGTCCGTGAACTGAAAGCCTTGTCTATCAGGAGAGAGAGAGTGTGTGTGTGTGTGTTTGTCTAATCATGTGGATAATTTCTGTTTTTTTTCAGGTTACAAAGACCTGAATACAGATGATTTAAAGGAAAATACTGGTTCATTTCCATCTCTGCTGTTATTTTTGTTCACCTTTTCTATCTAAACTGCCTCACTCCAACTGAAAAACACCTCTATTAGAAATACAAACATCAGTCATTTTGAAGGTATTTAAAGGATAAATCTGCTAATTTTCTATATTTGTCTTCATGTTTGGATCCAAACCAACAATGAACTGATCTACTAACCAGTATTGTGTTTGTATCAAAGCTGATATATCTTATTAAAAACACGTCAGTGAGCCACACCGCTGCACTGGGTGACATGTTCCTTCATCATGAAGAGTTTGGTCACGTTAGTTTGTTTAGAAACGGCTCCAAAGACTAATAACAGCATCATGTTTTCAGTCTCCAGAGAGCAGTTCTGTGTAAGGCAACCTCTGGATTTTTATGGGGTTTTTTCCCGTCTTTATTCAGAGTGGTCTTTCAATTTGAGAGCATGATTTATTGATTTCACGTTCAGATTTTGTAATTCTTTCCCTCAAACTCTGCCCTCGCACTCATATAACTCCTGCTTGTGCTTAGATTTGTTCTGCTCCTGATCAAACTGTATGTTGCACTCAGATATATTGTTGCTTGTACAGATTTCCTGCTCCAGCGTCTTCCTCTCCTCACATTCAGGCTGCTTCTGTGCGCTCGTCAAACGTCTTGCTCTCAGATTTTTTGTGCAACAACTCCAGGTAAATCACCTTCATGATTCAGGAGCGCAAATGAAGAGTGGAACTGTTATGCTAGCTTGTCATGATGGCGGCTAAATAACGCTCCAAACTAGCATGGCCATTTCCAAAGGGGTCCCTTGACCTCTAACATCAAGATATCTGAATGGAAATGGGTTCTATGGGTATCCACAAGTCTCCCCCTTACAGACACGCTCATTTTATGCTAATCTCATGTAGTTTGAGGCAAAAATTATGCATTTTTTTTGTATGCACTATAAATATGTTATTTTCACCTATTCTAAAAATAGTGTATTTTAATATTTCTGTATATTGACATCCCTAAACAGTCTTAATTTCATAAATTGGGTCTAACTGGAGAGCTGAGACTCTTCTGTATTCATTGAGTCCAGTTTTATTCATGTGTGATGGTGTCAGTCCTCATAGTAGCCATTTCATTGTAGTGAGACCATTTTTAAAAACTTGACCTCACTGTATAAAATGACCTATAGTGACCTTTAGGATGATCACAGCTTCATGAAACTTTACACCCACAAACTAGAGACTGAGGGGTTTCAAAGGATGTTTGGCTTTCCTATGTATAGTGACAATAAGGGGGTTTCTGAGCAATTTCCAGAGCAAACGGTAAGTGATCGCCATCTCCAAATGTCAAAAGTTTTTGATACCAAATCACAGCATAAATTTTTCTTCCTTAAGGTCTTAATGTGGTATTTTGGAGGGATTTTTGGCCATTTTTATTAATTCTCCACAGGTCAAAAATGGTTCAATTTTGCACAAAGTCTGTGTAACAAATGAAATCAACCCAAAAAATTGCTGCAACAACTTATGAGACATAACTGAGCATGAGAATGACCATCATATATGTCCACTATAATGTTCTCAGTCCTTATACACTCTAGACTTTCAAAATTTGAATAGATGCCTAACAAAACACAATGTCTATTATAGGTTCATGACTAGAAAAACTTGACACACAGTGCTGAGCTGCATTTCAAATGAATCTTCAGGTTCCGGCTGTCAAATGATGTATGATTACTTCTATGTTGCAGATACTAAAGATCCCCCCCCCCCACCCCTACAATAATGGGTCTATGGTGGGTCTCTACTGGTTAAATAAACCTGAACATGATTTTAATTCCATAACTCTGTATATTATATACTTCAGTATTTTGATATTTATGTACGTATTTAAATCTTTTTTATATTTTTAGAACTTCATCTGAATCTAGAAAAGTGTCATTTTGTTGTTGGCAGCTGATGTTTGCAGAAAACTGTTAAAACTGGACCTTAAACACCTAAAATAAACACCTAAAACCAAAATAAAGCATCAGTACATCGGGAACACTCGATAGAGTCAGTATACACGCTAATGAAGCTGTAAACAGAACGTTGTTCCTGCACATGCTCAGTGGCGTCCGCCTTACAAAGAACTGCTCTCCAGAGACTGAAAACGTGATCCCTGTTATTATGGTGCAGACACACTGGATCTGTAGACAGATGTCATGTCGATGGATCTTATTCATTTTCTATGTGGATCACGATATCTGGCCGCTTGGTGCCTGATGGATACGGCGCGGCGAGTTGACGGACCAATCGCCGTGTCTGAATTTGCATAAACACGGCTCGACCTCTAGAACAACACACCTGGCTCACAAGGCTCAGATCAAATTGTCGAACTAGGCAGATCAAATATGGATCAAGATTCTGTCACTAGGTTGCCTGTTTCCCTCCTCACTGCTTAACTGTAATATGGGAAAGTTTGTGACCAGGCCGCCATGTTGAAAACAGACGAGACTAAGCGCCACCCAACTGGTGATACGTGACCTCCAACTGGAGCGTTTAGTGGTCCTTGCCGGAGTCTGTGTGTCTGCACCACTTGTCTTTGGAGCCGATTCTAAACAAACTAACGTGACCAAACTCTTCATGATGAAAAAACATGTCACGCAGTGCAGCGCTGTGACTCACTGACGTGTTTTTAATAGTTTCTGGATAACAACGGAGGAATAAGATATATCAGGCTTTGATACACACACAATACTTGTTAGTAGATCAGTTCATTGTTGGTTTGGATCCAAACATGAGATTTGTTGACAAGAAGAAAAATATAGAAAATCACCAGAATTATGCTTTGAGCTTCAAATTATTTATGATTAACTCTCTATTTCTGTCTCTCCATGTGACACACACACACTCATTCCTTTCTTACTTTCTATTAAGTTGATTTAATGTGTGTGAGAGAGAGAAAAAAGCCCCATATGGTCCAACAAACAGGACTCCCATAATTACCAACACACACACACACACACACACACACACACACACACACACACACACACACACACACTTAATGCCACTTAAGGCTGTTAGTGTTTCCTGTTGACGTCCAACAACAGGCTCTTCAGAAGCCATCATTTTCCACTCTGCAGAGCTCTTTACACACACACAAACATGAACACATATACACACACACAAACACACACACACAAACACACACACACACGCACACACACACACACACACACATACAGGCAGGTAGGACAAACCAATTTTTTGTTTCAATAAAAGCACATAAAACCCGAATAAATGTGCACAGCAACACTGCAGAGTCTTCATACAGAACACAATCAATCAATCAATCAATCAACCTTTATTTGTATAGCACCTTTCATACAGGCGAGTACGATTCAAAGTGCTTCACAGATGACGGACAAGCTGACAATAAGACAGAACAAATGTAAACAGTGAAACAAGCTGAGACTAAAGCAATAAAAATAATGAAAATGTGATTAAAGCAATGAAACAGATTTGAAATAAAATAAATAAATAGATCAATAAAAGATAAATACAATGAAATAAACAATGGCGGTTCTATGTGAGATTCTAGTGGTTCTTTAGGAGGTTATAATGGTCCTTTAGGGGGTTCTAATGATTATAGAGGAGGTGCTGGAGATCATTTGGGGGATTCGAGAGACGAGGTTCTAGGGGTCATTCAGAAGGTTCTAATGGTCCTTTATGGGGTTCTAGTGTTCCTAGAGTTTTGACTGGTCATTTAGGGGGTTCTAATGATCATTAAGGAGGTTCTAGTGATTGTTGAGGAGGTTCTAGGGGTCTTGTAGGAGGTTCTAGTGGTTCTTTAAGGGTTTCTAGTGTTCCTAGAGTCTTGAGTGACCATTGAGGAAGTTCTAGGGCTCCTTTATGACGTTCTAGTGGTCATTAAGGACATGTTAGAGTTTCTTTAGTAAGATCTACTGGTAATTGATGAGGTTCTAGGGGTCCTTTTGGTGGCTCTGGTTGTCTTTGATGAGGTTTTAGTGGTCACAGGGGAGGTTATGTATGTCCTAGGTGGTTCTAGTGGAGCTATAGGAGGTTCTAATGGTCACTGCGGGGTCTAGAGGTCTTTTAGGATGTTCTATTGGTCCTTTAAGTGGTTCTAGTGTTACTAGAGGTACTAGTGGTCATTATGGAGGGTCTGGAGTTCCTTTATGTGGTTCTAGTAGAGCTTTTGGAGGTTCTTGTGGTCCAAGAGGAGGTATGAGTGATTCTTTAGCAAGTTCGACTGGTCATTGTGGAGATTGTAGTGGTCACTGAAGAAGCTGTAACGATCTTTTACAGGTTCTAGTAGTCCTTGATTGGGATTTAGTGGTCATTGAGGGTCTAAAAGTCTTGTAGGTGGGTCTAGTTGTGGTTTAGGAAGTTCTCATGGTGAGAGAAGAGGTTCTAGAGACCCATTGGGGGGTTCTATTGTTCCTTTAGTGTGTTTAAGTGGTCAGTAGTTGGTCCTAGAGTGTTATAAGTGTCATGGTTGTCCATGATGAGGTTCTAATGGTCACTGTGAAGGTTCTGGAGGTCCGGTCTTGAGGTTTGGGCACCTATATGAGATTTTGTAAAGTGATGGTTTTGGCACCCATCTGTAGCACAACAGATTTATCTCGTCTTTACAGAGCCCAGTGCTTACGTATTTAAGCTAAAAGCTCAGTGAGTTAATTTTTAAAAGGGATGATATTAATGCATCACTTTTTAAAATAAATATACACTAAACACAAAACATAGAATAATCTGACTCAACAAAGATTGAAAAAAGTACTCTGAAACATTGGATTAAATCCAATGGGATTTACATCCCTCTCCTCTACCCATAATCCCTTCTGTTTTGGGGTAATTTCCTGTAGTTTGTGAGATCATATTACAGTATTATGTCTTAATGATTGAAACTCACATATTCTGGTGTTTTTATAAAAATATGTTGATGGTTCCCTGATAAACAGACTGAAAGGAACAGCGGAGCTCAGATAAACGAGATGAAGCTGCTGGCAGTGAACGCAGCATCAGAGTGGATGTTTTTGGCGAGCGGGAACAGGAAGTGGAGGAGCAGCACTTGATGAAATGAGTTTGATCCTGTGATAGAAGAGAAGGTCAATCCACTCTGCAGGAGAAGATGGTGAAGAGTGTTTTCATTCAGGCACAAAAGGCTGAAAACACGATGAGCTAAAGTCGAGTCAGAGGATATTCAGATCTGAAACAGAATCAGTGACACTCAGAACACGATGGAGTGAACTCTGCTGCTCTTTAAAGGACGCCAGCACAATGAAGGAAAACTGCTCCGTATCTTTAGTGGAGTTTAAAGTGATTTCTGCAAAGAAACCTGTCAGGTGTCCATATGAACAGTGAAAGAGGTTTTCCTCGCTGTAATCATTCCTCCTGTTCATACTGGATATTAAAAGATCCTTCAAATGTGCTTTCAATGGAAGTGATGGAGGCCAAAATCCACAGTGTGTCCACACAGTCATTTAAAAGTCTGTGTGAAGCTTCTATTCAGCTTCATCAGTCTGAGTTAGTCATATCAAGTGGATATCTGACACATTTACAGTCTTTTTAGCATCAAATTCCCTCTTTGTGTTTCCTCGGACAGTGTTTCCCTGTTGAGCTGCAGGTGCAGCAATAACTTTCTCAAATATTTTATAGACAAGGTTGCTAATATAAGGGCAAACATCTCACCCATGCCCAGTCCACTTACTAGTGGCTCCTCAAATCCAGCCATCTCGGCCTCCTTTTGTCCAGTGTCCGTGGAGGATATAGCAGCCCTGTTAGGACAAATGAAACCCTCCTCGTGCCCACTAGATGTCCTACCAACCACTATGTTTTTAAAGGTTTTTAACTGTATCGGCCCCTGCATAGCTAATATTATAAACAACTCTCTACTATCAGGGTGTGTCCCAAGATACTTTAAGCAGGCTATTGTTCAGCCTCTATTAAAGAAATCAAACCTGGACCCC
>NC_056541.1:1151012-1173512 GCF_910596095.1 Thunnus maccoyii | reverse complement strand
AAAATAAAGCATCAGTACACAGTGTACACACTACAGAGTCAGTATGTTGTATAACAAACACAGAGGTCAAAGGTCAGAGGTCACTGGAACAACCCTGCAGTTGACCTCAGAGAGAAGCGAGCAGCTGATGTCTCACAGCTGCCCGACTTTTAAAACGCTGATCTTCTTCTTCTTCTTCTTGTAAAAAGTTCACTCTGCTCTCCACCTGTAGAGCTGGCTGAAGCACGTGACTGAACGCGGAAGCGGAAACAGAGCAGCGAGTTGCCAACAGCTGAGCAGCGGCAGAGATCCTCTATGAAGAAGATGAACCACTCGGTAGTTTAAAACACAGCCGATCTCCAGAAACACTCAGCTGATATTAATTATACCTGATAAATTGTCTCATTAACAAAATTGACTTTGTTTTTTATTATTTATTTTATTATAAAAACGAGGAAACATAAACACATTAACAAAAACTAGATTATTCAAGTCTTTATAAGGAAAACAACAGCTTAGATGTGAATAATAATACTTTGACTTTGTCTTGTTTTTGCATTTTTTTCATTTATTTACTGTGAAAATATTTACAACACAAGTCTATGATGTCATCATGTTTCTGTTTATATGTTTTTATGAACAATAAATGTACAAAATTACTGCAAAGAACTTCTCACGTATTTCTGCTTAAACTACAATTAAATGATGTGAAGAAATATATAAATGACAAACAGATGGATTTTCTGTGAGCGTGCTGTCATTGTTTTCTTATTTGTTTCATGTAAGAACTTTATTTGACATTTGATTGATTGATTGATTGATTTCATGGATAACAAACACAAAAAACAAAACTCATTTCCAACATGGCCGCAAGTTAAAAAACAAAGAAGCATAAAGAAGTACAACACATCACCACAGTTTAAAAAATAAAATATAATAATAATAGAATATATTATTATCAATAACAACATAAATCCCAGAAAAATAGGAACAAACTAGAAATGATTAAACAAAAATAAATGAATAAGTAAATACATATATAAAGGAATCAATAAAAATTAAACAAAAATACTTTTACATTTAAAATTAAATAACTACAATGACGCATTATAACATATACTGTTTACATAGTAAGACTCATATTCAATCACCTGTTTTTAATGCTTTAATGAACAGTAAACTTACAAACAACAGTACGTCGACCATGGTATTAAAAACCTGAGAAAACAAACAAAAGTAAAAAACAAAACAAACCCGTACAATAAAACTATTAAAAATAAGAAAATGAGTGTATATATACATAAATTGTAAATAATACACGTAACAAATAAAGTTAAAAAAGATAAATTAACATAAATTGGTCAATTTAACTGAAAGGTTATTACATTCAGAGTCTAATCATTTGTAAAATTGATATTCAATCACTTCTATATGAATAAATACAATAAGTCCAATCTGTTTTACATTTACAACAATTAAAAATGAACACCAAATCAAGCGCATACCCATTCACACAAAAAATAATAATGATAAAAAAATAGAAATAAAAATAAAGAGTTGAACATCAGTTGTCCAGCTGCACGCTGCTGAGAAAAGCCACAGTAGTGATTCAGTGATCTCAGGTCAAAGTCAATTAAACAAGATTACTTTCACAATCCATTTAAAAATTAAATAAACAACTAAATGACTCATTATAACAGACTTTGTTTCCATAGTAAGACTCATTGTATGTCTCGTCACTGAACTCTACTTCCTCATGGTTTCTGAAACTGTGGGCAGAGTGAGGCCTCTCGCCTCTCACTGCTCTCTGACGGCAGCTTCAGCACAGCTAGCAGCGCGAGCTAATCCGGCTAAAAGCTAACGGCTAACGGCTAGCTATGATGGCGGAGCTGGTGCAGGGACAGGCCTCGATGAGCCAGCCGGGGCTGAAGTCAGACGGCCTGGCCGACGTGTTACAGAGGGCCCGGCAGGTAACAACTACACTGGGGCTCACTGGGGCTCGCTCCGGGCCGAACCGGGCCGTTTAGACCGAGCCAAAGCACTTTTATTCGGATTCGCTCGTGTTGAGCTGCTGCTACTAACTTCTGCTCCGTCAACACACACACACACACACATACACACATACACACACACAGAGACACACACACTCACACTCACACACACACACTCACACAGGCTAACATGCTAACGGGCTCGGAAAGCTGTCCGGAGTTGGACTTGTTGTGGCCGGTTTTTGCGCACTTTGTCCGGGCTGACACGGTCCGGGAGTTAGTTTGGGGGAGTTTGTGGAGCTGTCACCCGGAGGGGAGCGCGGTGGGACCGGGGGGGAAGGTGGAGGAGTGGTGGGGGGGTGGGGGGCAGGACAGAAGTTTTGCCACACGTGTCACTGAGGGGAGACAACCTGTTGGGCTGCGAGGCAGAAACACGGTGAAAAAGCAGCGAGCAGGACACAAACTCACGACTTGTTCCTCTGCTTTAATCTGCCACTAACCGTCCCCAGCAGGCCGGGGGGAGAGGAGAGTTCAGACTGAGTGTAAAGCCTCATCCAGCAGCTAATGAGAGTTGCCCCCCCACCCCTCCTCCCCTCCCTCCTTATAGGCTGCTGTTTACTGTAAGTTGGTTAGAAACTAGGCTGGCGTTATGCAACAGCTCCACGGCCATATACAGCCGGCTGGAGGTGTGTCTGCCTCGTATAGACACCCAGAGGACATTTACCCTCCTCACGGTGTTCCTGGTCTGTGTGGAGGAGATGTGCCGGTAAACCGTTTCTACCGCACACCGCGATCCAACATGCTGATGGGATCAATACTGTCATTATATTTACCAGTAGAGCTGCCCACCACCAGAGATCCTCCTGGGTGACAAGTAGTTGTTAGTTTAAGCCGTAAGTCGACTAGTCGGTGCACTTTTATGTTATTTTAATTATATTTTTGGGGGCATCAGAAAATGTTTTGCATCCCAGAGCTGAAAAACAACATTATAAGTAACATTATTAACACTGTTGTACATTACAGAGAAATAAAAAACTGTAATAATGAGCGCACGCACAAAGTGAGGTCGGTTTCCTGTTTCAGTCCTGTGGGTCAGATCGTTCCATTAAATCTCTGGTTTTAGGCGGCGTCCCTGCAGGAAAGTGCCGAAGCAAACAGATATTTCCAGAAGAACAGCCGACCTGGTCGCTGACTGAGTGATGAAGTTACTACTGGTCGGCCAGGCCGCCTTCGGCCAGTAGTAACTCCTGGTACTAATTTATTTACCCTTTTAAACATGAATTTAAGTGTTTACAGCCAGCAGATATAACTTACTACAAAGTTCTCACACTCCAGGAATAAACTCCAGTTGATCAGTTTCATCTGGAGAGAAAATCAGTCTCAGAGACACTGAGCTGCATTTAAAGTGGTTTCCAGTCAGCTGTCTTCAACTCTGACCAGTTTGCTTCTGTTCACAGAGTTTAAACAGTTTGTGATCAGAGAGAACAACAGTGTGAAGTCATTTAACTGTATTTTAGCACTAATAGGATTTCAGGAAACGTCGATTATCGTGATAATACCGTTTACGTTTTTATTTTACAATAATCATAGCGTGCAAATTTGACACCAGCACACAGACACCTGGATCCATCCCTGATTTACATGATTCAAGATCATGACATTCAAACCACGTGTGTGACATGAAACTGAAATATTTGCACATCGTATGAATCACTGAGGTTATTGCAGCTCACATCCAGCCGAGAAACTACAGCTTCTACATTACTAACTAACGTCTTTTACACAGTCGCCTTTAATGTTTAATTTACAAACTGTTCTTCTTCTAGTTCAACAGTGTGTGAGTGAGATGTTCAGATGGTCTCATCAGTCTCATGTCTGTGTTCAGAGCAGAGTTCGAGTCAGGACGTGGTTAGCCTAGTTTAGCACAAACACTGGAAGCAGGTGGAAACTGTTAGCATGGCTCAGTCCAAATCCACTGAGGACCAAACATGTAGATCAGTGTTTCCTACAGTCCAAGACGACGTCCTCAACACAAAGATCTTCAGTTTACTGTCACAGAGGAGGACAGGAGGAAAAAAAAACAGAAAATATTCACATTTAAGAAGCTGGAATAGAATTTTAAAAGAGAATTTTAGTATTTTTTTCTGAAAAAAATGACTCTAAACGATTAAACGATTAAGTAATTGGTGATTAATTTTCTGTCAGTTGCTGTAGTTTCATGTGATTATTTTTATAGAGTTGGTGCTCTGCATCTTTTACATTTACTAATAATAACTAATAAGATCAATAATGATTGTGTTGTGTTCAGTGTCCCCATAAACCACCACAGTCAGAGTTTCCTGCGGTCACATGACAAAAGTGGGGAAAAAAAAGTCTCTTAATTGATTGACTTTGTAACAATTATGATTTGGTCATTTATCAGTAAAAACTAACATTCAACTACAACATCTCCCATGAGTCTCAACCACAGAGACTCAGATGTTATTGTTGATACTCGTTTATGTCAGAAAACCTCAGACAGACGTTTTCTACCCGTCTACTCGATAATGAGAGAATCTGATGGTAAAATCGTTATTTAACAATCCGGGTTATAACACGAATGTTATAGAAATTATAGAAACAATTCATTAGCCCAAATGTTTCAGGGGAAATGAAAAGATGTAAACATAATATATAGTTTCTACCCAACGTTCAGAGATTTTTTTAGCCTCAAATGTGACTGAAAAGAAAAGACGACAAACATTTAAAATGTTTATTGCTGCAAGACGACGACTGAAGAGAACAATCTTTCTAACAAATGCCAAAAAAACCTGATCATAACATCCAGAGAATATAATAATATATATATATATAATATATTCAGGGGAAACACAGCAGAGAGCATGTTTTAATCAGTTTTAATTAGTGAGGAAATAGTGCAAAATCACAATGATTAATCAGTAAACAGGAAGTTAATCTGCAACTATTACGATCAGCAAATAATTTTGTAATTTTTTTAAGAGAAAATGCCAAAAAATTCGATGTTTGAGCTTCTCAGATGTAAAGATTTCAAGCTTTTCAGCGTCATATATGATCATAAACTGAATATCTTTGATTTTGGAACATCTGAAGACGTCAACATGAACTTCTTCACTGTTCTGATATTTTATAGATGAAGCAATTAATTGAGAAAATAATCGTTAGATTAATCGACAATGACAATAATTGTTAGTTGCAGCCTTAAAACACTCATCAGTAACTATATTTATAAGGAGAAGAGATGTCATTCAGATTGATTGATTGATGAGTCAGAGCAGCGTCACAACGTCAGGAAAGAAAACCTTCAGTGTTTTTACAGGATGGGAGAAGTTGAGACTCACAGATTTAGAGCTCCAATAATTAATCGATTGACAGGAAATTAATCTGCAACTATTTTGTTAATTGAATCACAATTTAAGGCTTTTCTTTGTCATTCATGACAGTAAAATTAATGTTTTGGGGATTTGAGCTGTTTGACATAACAAGACGTCACTTTGACTCTCGGAAATTATAAAGATCATTTTTCTTGATTTTCTGATATTTTATAGACAAAACGATGAAACAAGATTAATCGATGAGGGAGCGTAATGATTAGTTGCAGCCTTAGTGTGATTGTCAGACACCAGACTTTGATTGTGTTTTGCTCGTCGTTGTCAAACGTTGTATTTATTTATATGACATGACGTCCTGTCGTCTCTTCCTGTGTTTGTCACAGTTGTGCAGACTCAGAGAGATTTCTTCATGTAACTTAATGGCAGGAGATCAATGAGCCAGGACTGAAGATAACGATTTCTAACATGATTGATTGCAGTCCTGTTGTGTCATCAGAGTGAGTCTGCAGGTGTGAACAGGTGTGAACTAGGCCGACCCATAAAGCAGCTGATATTAACTCAGATATATCGTATCATCTCAGCGTACATGTTGGCTGATAAATGACGAGAGAAGTACAGGAATGCCAAAGATGTGTTTTGGAACAATGTCGCTGTTCTCAGGCTGCTAATAATCGTTATTTTATTAATGGATTAAAAATCATAAACATTTCTTCAAATAATCACATTTGAGAAACTGCAACCAGTTTGTTTTGGAAATGTTGCTTTAAAGGACTCATATTCTGCACGTTTCCAGCTCTATATTTATATTCTGGGGCTCTACTGGAATATCTTTGCATGATTTCCAGTTAAAAACTCCTTATTTATCTTCTACTGGTCCTTTATGCAGCCCCTCAGTTCAGCCTCTGTCTGAAACAGGCCGTTTTAGCTCCTGTCTCTTTAAGGCCCGCCTCCTGATGAGCCCAGTCTGTTCTGATTGGTCAGCTTCAGGAAGCTTCCTCCGGCTCCAGAGGCTACGTAAACAAACTATAGTAGCAGGATTTCACTTCTTTTTCTCCTTCTTTACTCCAAATGTCAACTTCTCAAATCCATCCGTACATGTTGGAGCTGAACAACACATGGAAACACCTTAGCAACCACCTTAGCAACCACCGTAGCAACCAAGGCTATAAAGCGGAGGGACATTTATGAGCAGGTGCGACGAGCCAAGTCAAGTTTTGGAGCTTTGACCATGTTTAACATCTGACATCAGAGTAGGAAATAAATAACAGAAAACCACAAAAAGCTGAATATGTCCCTTTTTTAAAAATGACTAAAACGCTTATTCGATTGTGAAAATAGTGGCTGATTAATGTTGTCGATCAATTGATCGTTGCAGGTCTACACTGTTCTATAGTTTGTCCTCCACAGTTTAGTTTTCAGCTGTAAAACATCTAAATGTGAATGTTTGTTGACTTCATGTCTTTCTGCTGCTCTCCTCTTTATCATGAAGACACTCAAGGTCACATCCTCCCTGCCTCTTCGTGTGTGTGTGTGTGTGTGTGTGTGTGTGTGTGTGTGTGTGTGTGTGTGTGTGTGTGTGTGTGTGTGTGTGTGTGTGTGTGTGTGTGTGTGTGTTGGCAGTATCTCAGTGTGTTCTCCAGTCAAGGTGAGGTCAGCTAGTTGCTACAAGCTAATAGCTGTGAATGGGTTGTAGTGCCATTGACTCAGTGCAGTAAACAGACAGACAAGAAAAACCTGAACAGCCCTGAAAAAACACATCTGCCAGAACACGCGAGACGCCAATAACTGGAGCTGAAACATGAAAACATCACGGATTTCCAGCAGCTTCGTGACATTTCTGTCAGTTCTCAGGATGAAAGAGCGAGGGTTCTTCCCAAAGCTGCCATTTTGAAAAAGAAGCAACATAAGCTGTGATCAATCAAAGTCAAAGGGCTTAATTGGCACGAACGCAGTCATAGACACCTACCTTCATGTATGTAATAAATACCAATACTGTCCCTTTTACTACTAAATACATTTTTAAAAAGCATCCGTTACTTCTGTAATAAACTATCACTCTGTTTTTATTGTTGCTCTGTTTAAAACTTCAGAAGGCATTTCTTTGTAACGGCTCGGTAATGACTGATGTAGGACTCAACACAAAGTTTAGGAACTTGACTTGTTGGTCTTGACTCAGGACTTGAGGCTTGAGGTTTGTGTGTGACTTACAGAACAGAAATAGTTCCCTTCTGGTTCTCACTGTTTGCACTGTTTCCTGTTTCTCTGAGCTACGTTCTGGTGTTACAGCTGTTTTTGTTTCTGTCTGTTTGTTTCAGATGGTGGGTAAGATGGGCGGAGAAGCCATGTCCCACCTTAACAGCTCCTCAGGAAGTGTGGAACCCTCGCTGTACTACCCCGGCCAGAAACGCCCCGGAGAGGACGGAGGTGAGGAAGGGGAACCTTAAACTGAGCTAGAACCTGTAACCTGAGCTACGACCTTTAACCTGACCTAGAACCTTTAACCTGACCTAGAACCTTACACCTGACCTAGAACCTTTAACCTGACCTAGTACCTTTAACCTGAGCCAGAGCCTTTAACCTGAGCTAGAGCCTTTAACCTGAGCTAGAGCCTTTAACCAGAGCTAGAACCTTAACCAGAGCTAGAACCTTAACCTGAGGTAGGACCTTTAACCTGAGGTAGGACCTTTAACCTGACCTAGGACCTTTAACCTGAGCTAGAACCTTTAACCTGAGCTAGAACCTAAACCTGAGCTAGAACCTTAACCTGAGCTAGAACCTTAACCTGAGCTAGGACCTTTAACCTGAGCTAGGACCTTTAACCTGAGCTAGAACCTTAAGCAGAGCTAGAACCTTAACCTGAGCTAGAACCTTAACCTGAGCTAGAACCTTAACCTGAGTTAGAACCTTAATCTGAGCTAGGACCTTTAACCTGAGCTAGGACCTTTAACCTGAGCTAGAGCCTTTAAGCAGAGCTAGAACCTTAACCTGAGCTAGGACCTTTAACCTGAGGTAGGACCTTTAACCTGAGCTAGGACCTTTAACCTGACCTAGGACCTTTAACCTGAGCTAGAACCTTTAACCTGAGCTAGAACCTAAACCTGAGCTAGAACCTAAACCTGAGCTAGGACCTTAACCTGAGCTAGGACCTTTAACCTGAGCTAGGACCTTTAACCTGAGCTAGAACCTTAAGCTGAGCTAGAACCTTAAGCTGAGCTAGAACCTTAAGCTGAGTTAGAACCTTAACCTGAGCTAGGACCTTTAACCTGAGCTAGGACCTTTAACCTGAGCTAGGACCTTAAGCAGAGCTAGGACCTTAAGCAGAGCTAGGACCTTAAGCAGAGCTAGAACCTTAAGCAGAGCTAGAACCTTAACCTGAGTTAGAACCTTAACCTGAGCTAGGACCTTAACCTGAGCTAGGACCTTTAACCTGAGCTAGAACCTAAACCTGAGCTAGAACCTTAACCTGAGCTAGAACCTTAACCTGAGCTAGGACCTTTAACCTGAGCTAGAACCTAAACCTGAGCTAGAACCTTAAGCACAGCTAGAACCTTAACCTGACCTAGAACCTTAACCTGACCTAGAACCTTAACCTGAGCTAGGACCTTTAACCTGAGCTAGGACCTTAAGCAGAGCTAGAACCTTAACCTGAGCTAGGACCTTTAACCTGAGCTAGGACCTTAACCTGAGCTAGAACCTTAAGCAGAGCTAGAACCTTAAGCAGAGCTAGAACCTTAAGCAGAACTAGAACCTTAACCTGAGCTAGAACCTTAACCTGAGCTAGAACCTTAACCTGAGCTAGAACCTTAACCTGAGCTAGAACCTTAAGCAGAGCTAGAACCTTAACCTGGGCTAGAACCTTAAGCAGAGCTAGAACCTTAAGCAGAGCTAGAACCTTAACCTGAGCTAGAACCTTAAGCAGAGCTAGAACCTTAAGCAGAACTAGAACCTTAACCTGAGCTAGAAACTTAACCTGAGCTAGAACCTTAACCTGAGCTAGAACCTTAACCTGAGCTAGAACCTTAAGCAGAGCTAGAACCTTAAGCAGAGCTAGAACCTTAACCTGAGCTAGAACCTAAACCTGAGCCAAAACCTTTAACCTGAGCTAGAACCTTTAAGCAGAGCTAGAACCTTAACCTGAGCTAGGACCTTTAACCTGAGATAGAACCTAAACCTGAGCTAGAACCTTTAAGCAGAGCTAGGACCTTTAACCAGAGCTAGGTACTGTAACCCGAGCTACAGCTTGCCACAGGGAACCTTTTATTTGATCTAGATCCATTTCTTAAACTGAAAGCCTGACCTAGAACCTTTTCATTTGACCAGGAGCTTTTAACTTGGGCCAGAACCTTTTCATCTGATCTAGAACCTTCTACTTAAATAAAACCTTTTCTCCTCTAACCTACAATGTTTAACCTGAGCTGGACCTGTAGACCTAATTTAGAGCCTTTCCACCTGACCTAAACCCTTCAGCTGAGCTAGAACCTTTTCCCCAGAACCAGAACTTTTATCCCACAGTAGAACCTTGTCACATGACCTAGCACCTACAAACTGAGGTAGAACCATCTATCTTGAGGCTTTTTACCTGACTTAGAGTCAATAAAGAACTGAATATACATTTTTCATTAGCTTTTTTAGTTTTAGTTAAATATAATTTATTTTAGATGATTTTGGTTTCACATTTAAACTCTAAATTTATTCAGATAAAATAATTTCAGGTGAGATGAGTGGGTTTTTTTTCCTGCTGTAGAGAAAGTCAGACTCTTTGTGACTCGTACGACAGGTTTGAACTTGTGAATTTCATTCAAACCTCCAGAAACAAATTCTCTTCAATCACTGTCACTGAATAACGAATCTGGTTGTACAAGTGCTTCTTACACAAGGCCTTTTGTCAGTTTGGGTCTGCGTAGCGAATTTATTCACAAAAAGAAAATATAGGGTTGTGAAGTGTGAAGAACAGCTGGTTCCAGAAATGTTTTTCCTCATTCTGCATTCTTATTTCAGATATTTCTTTAATTGATCTCCTCGATGTTATTGAACATAGAAACTGATGACTCTCCTGGTTAACGTGACGATCCTGCAGGTTTATATTCTGACACCAGTTCACATCATTTACACTTCGTTTCAGATGAATCACATTTTGTCTGTGATTCAGGCAGACAGCTAATAATACTACAGTACCCACGAGCCTCGGCTGCCGTTGCTATGGAGAAGAAGCCGGTCAGAGCATTGTAACTCAAAACACTCCGTCGCTGAAGGTGTGAACGAAACATGTCGCCATGGTTACCGAATTCACTCAAAGTGACCCAGAAAGTTTTCTCAACATCGTAATCTTTAGCTTCTGCCGGCCGTTAGCAGCCCATGTGACCAAATTCTAAGCTCTGATTGGCTGTTTGTTGCTGAAATGCACCGTAGGAGTCGTATATCTAACTTCTACCCCGAAATCTTTCTGTCCACAGGCTCGTAGCTTCAACTCTTCGTCAAAGATTCAGATGTTTTCTAACACAGAACGTTTCCATCTGAACGTAAATTTCAGAAAATCGATAAAAGAAAAATGTGAATTGTTTGTTTCCATCCACGACTGTTTAGTGAATATGAATATTTGAGCTCATCTCAGTAAACAGTTGGTGCTGATTCTCCTGTCGACTGATGTAATGAACAGAACGACAGTTCTGCTGCTGCTAATAAAAATACAAGTGTTGTGTTTTTTTTTTGTGCTGCAGCAACACGAGCGTCAATCAGGACTCACTGTTAGTTCGTCTCCATCAGATCACTAATACTGGTGCATTCATGTCTAATCTCTGCCTCTCTCTCTCAGTAGGTAACCAACTAGCAGCCATGGGGCATCAAAGGTACGACCAGCAGTTTGTATTGATTACACACACACACACACACACACACACACACACACACACACACACACACACACACACAGCAGGGCAGCTCAGATAATGACGTGTGTTCAGCATCATACTCTGGTTTGCTAATAGACATGAATGTGTGTGTGGAGGTGTAACAGTAGAAAAGTGTTATAGATCTGTCCTCCTACAGTCTGCATCAACATAATCACTTATTGACACACACATGTGATCAGGATGTTAAAGTGTGTGTGTGTGTGTGTGTTGCAGGGTAATCACAGAGGATTACAAGGTCCCCGACAGGATGGTGGGCTTCAGTAAGTATGACCTCTGACCTCTCACTCCTTCCCGCTGGTCCGTCCAATCAGATGAAGATGAAACGGTCAGGATGGATCTGGATCTGTTCATTTTAAATAATTTATGCCTTTCATATCATTTTTTTTTTTGGGTTACATCTAATCCAGAAACTGAGTCAGAACCTCTAAATCTGATCTAGAACCTTTAAATCTGATCTAGAACCTTTAAATCTGAACTAGAACCTTTAAATCTGATCTAGAACCTTTAAATCTGATCTAGAACATTTAAATCTGATCTAGAACCTCTAAATCTGAACTAGAACCTTTAAATCTGATCTAGAACCTTTAAATCTGATCTAGAACCTCTAAATCTGAACTAGAACCTTTAAATCTGATCTAGAACCTCTAAATCTGATCTAGAACCTTTAAATCTGATCTAGAACCTTTAAATCTGAACTAGAACCTTTAAATCTGATCTAGAACCTCTAAATCTGATCTAGAACCTTTAAATCTGAACTAGAACCTTTAAATCTGATCTAGAACCTCTAAATCTGATCTAGAACCTTTAAATCTGAACTAGAACCTTTAAATCTGATCTAGAACCTTTAAATCTGAACTAGAACCTTTAAATCTGATCTAGAACCTCTAAATCTGATCTATAACCTTTAAATCTGATCTAGAACCTCTAAATCTGAACTAGAACCTTTAAATCTGATCTAGAACCTCTAAATCTGATCTAGAACCTTTAAATCTGATCTAGAACCTTTAAATCTGAACTAGAACCTTTAAATCTGATCTAGAACCTTTAAATCTGAACTAGAACCTTTAAATCTGATCTAGAACCTTTAAATCTGAACTAGAACCTTTAAATCTGATCTAGAACCTTTAAATCTGATCTAGAACCTTTTCCCCAAGAACTAGAAGTGAACACTGCAATATTTAAATTGGTTTTTTTTTTAGAATTTACAGCATTTCCACTCAGGTTTTTTATGCATAAATGAGATATTTAGATTGAACAGAAATGAAATGTGTCTGTCTGCTCCAGTTATCGGTAGAGGAGGTGAACAGATCACCAGGATCCAGCTGGAGTCTGGCTGCAAGATCCAGATTGCTGCAGGTGAGTCTCTCTCTATATATTTATTTTTTTTAAATATGTAAAAGTAAAATGATTTGGCTGTACGACTGCTCCTGCTGCTTCTGTTCTCTGATTGGATTCTTGTTCTGAAAGTGTAAAGTTGGACACAGTTTAACCAGAAACAGCAGAAGGAGCAGCTGGTTGTGTCTCACAGAAACAAGCAGGCAGCGTGTTGAAATACTGAAGGTAAACAGTTGAAACCCTTTGTGCCAAACATGTGAATGACTGTGTTTGTACTGGTGTGTGTGTGTGTGTGTGTGTGTGTGTGTGTGTGTGTGTGTGTGTGTGTGTGTGTGTGTGTGTGTGTTTGTGTGTGTGTGTGTGTGTGCAGACAGCGGAGGTCTGATGGAGCGGCCGTGTTCTCTGACTGGAACTCCAGAGAGCATCGAGTGAGTCTCCTCTGATGATGTCACATCACCTGATGATGTCACACCCTCACCTCCACCTGCTGCTCACTGTGTATGTGTGTGTGTGTGTGTGTGTGTGTGTGTGTGTTTACAGACAAGCTAAGCGGCTGCTGGTCCAGATCGTGGATCGCTGCAGGAACGGTCCAGGTTTCCACGGCGATGGGGAGGGCGGCGCTTCGGTGCAGGAGATGCTGATCCCAGCCAGTAAGGTGGGGCTTGTGATTGGTCGAGGAGGAGACACCATCAAGCAGCTGCAGGTAGAGTGTCTGACAGTGTTCTGTGTTTTGATTGGCTGTTAGCAGGATGCAGCTTTGTCATTCGCTGCCCACACGCTGTAAGTGTGTGCAGTGTGTTTTAATTGCGGTTTTAGGTGAAATAGAGCTGAAGACAAACCAATAAATAAAATCTAAATTAAATAAACTCAAAATGCGTTTGGTTTATTGCTCCTTCAGTTGGATGTTTGTGCAGAGTTTCATTTCATTTCATTTTTCATTTTTCTTTAGTTTTTAGCAGGAAAAAGCAGAGCCGTGTAAAACCAGTACCAGCTGTGGGTTTGACTTTCCTGCCGTCCCACAGTGAAGACAAAACCAATAAAAATGTAAAACAATACAAGCAGATGATAAAAGTTAAGTTAGACAAAGAATATTCTTTGTGTATACGGGCTGAAACCTATTTTTAAGAGTAGAATACAAGTCAGACTGATTCAGAGGGAACAGTAAGTTGATTATTGAGATGTTTGTTCAGGAAAATGATCTTAAACCACAGTTGTTATTAAAAGCGGTTATTGGCTTCAGTTCATTTCTAATAGCTCTGGTTCTTTATTGAGTTACGTCTTGGCAAAATAGAACAAAGAGAAAAAGGAGGAAGATGACAGTATAGTTAATAGTGAAATTAATACCACTGAGTTCTCTGTAATTATGAGAATTTGGTGATTTAGACGGTTGAAGTGCTGCACAGCAGTGATGTTGCTTCAAACAGTTCTGAGGTTGCAAAAAAACCAAATCAGGAGACAGCAGGACATTATTGAAAGTACGATGGCTGAAGATACGTGATAGAAACAGGAAGTGTAAAACATGGTCTGATCTGACTGTAAGCATGTTTTCTCTCTCTCTCAGTGATTGTTGGTTTAAAGCAGGTTGAAGTATTTGATCACGATAAAATGATATTTTGGCCTTTCACAGCGATGCCACAATTTTATTTCTGTGGATCTTCAGGACTGAGAGCTTTAAAAATGTAATGCTGTCAGTATTTATCTATCTGGACTGACCAGACTGAACTCTGTGCTCCTAATTACAGCTGCTTGACATCACACAATATATACTCTGGTTATCTAGCATAGTGTCATAAGTCATGTATTAAAGTTTGAAGCTGATACCATTAACGCCCTTGGAGGAGATAGTGTTTGTTCGGGGTCTAAAATTGGGGCAAAGTCTTATTTTGAAAGTCTGATTGTGGACTTCCTGTTGAATTTCGGTCAGGGGTGTCAGTGTATGATTTGTAGGTCTTGATGAGACAAATAATTTATTTTGGTTTTATCTCTCTACGACATTCCTACGGGCCATGGCGGCCATTTCGGTTACATAGGTGGCGCTAGAGAGCACATTTTGGCACTTTAGGGGTTAATTTTTACAATTTATCAAATTTTTCACCAGACCTGATGTGCGTGCCAAATTTGGTGAGTTTTTGAGCATGTTTAGGGGGTCAAATTTAGGGTTTAAGTGGCGTAATAATAAAGAAAGAAAGAGGCGAGGACCCTACTGTTTTACTGAAATCTGTGCTCCTAATTACAGCTGCTTGACATCACACAATATATACTCTGGTTATCTACTGATAGTTCAGAGCTCCAATCGATCAGCCTCATTTGTGTATGAAATGTTCTAAGTTGTGTCTTTTAGGGGTTTTAATTGTTTTCCTGGTAGTAAATACAAGAGAGTGGTCAGATAAGGCTGTATGGATGACCGTGATTGATCCGTGAATATCAGATCCAAAACTGAGCATCTTGTATTTCCAGTTCTATCTGATCTGTGATTCAGACCTTTAAAGGTTTGGAGGACTTATCATTCCAGTCTCAGTTCATGTCACCCAGTATAAGATGATTAAACCCACATTACACATCCACAGCGGTCCGTGTCTCCTCCGTCCAGAGCTGAGTTCAACAGGATTATAGAATAAATTATATGTTTCTCCTGTGAATTAATAAAACAGAAATTCACGTGCTTTTCCTGTTTTCGTCTTCAAATCGGCAATTGGGATAGAATTTAAACCGAAACCAGAAAACAACTTGTTCTTCACTTATATTGTTTTATCCATATTATCCGCCCCTACTGCATCTCTACAAAAACACTGTCATTGACTGTGCTCGCTATAGATAGATATAGATATAGATAGATAGATAGATAGATAGATAGATAGATAGATAATCAATTAAGTTACGCTGCTGTGTCTGGTGCGTAAATGAGCACAGCACCTGTCTTAATGGGGTGATCGCTGCATGTATTTAATAATCCTTCCTCAACCAGGAAACACTGTCAATTAACATTAATTAATATTAGATCCTAACTGGTCCTGTTTGCATGTCTGGAGATTTGAATAATAATCAATGATGTTACGCTGCTTTCCGTTTCCCTGTTGAGCTGCAGTGGAAGGATCAGAACAAAATGATATTGATGTGATATTAAATACTTGCAGGATCACTGACAGTAAGAGAGACTCTGCACAGCAGCGTCACTTTATTATTTAAATCACCAGACACGCGTTTATCCTGCTATCAAACGAGTCGAACAGACCCACAGCCGTAGAGTCATACTCATAGTCAGTAATATACGTGTGTGTTTGTGTGTTAGGAGCGGGCAGGGGTGAAGATGATGATGATCCAGGATGGTCCGATGCCGACAGGAGCTGACAAACCTCTTCGTATCTCTGGAGACCCATACAAAGTGCAGGTACTTCGACGTTTATGCTCTATACCTGTGAGGACCTTCACCGACTTAATAGGTTCTCTAGCTCTGAACCAAAACCACATCATACATCTGACACAGACTCTGGTCACCTCGTCTCCTCTTTCAGGCAGCGAGGGAGTTGGTGTTGGAGGTGATCCGGGAGAAGGACGGAGATTTCAGGTCGGGACGCAACGACTTCACCGCCCGACTGGGAGGAACCAGCCTGGATGTACGACTCACAAAACAAACGCACCTTAAATCTGTGTTTTTAGGAGGAAGATTCAGGTCTGATCTGTCTCCGTTCTCTCTCCAGGTTCCAGTTCCCAGGTTTGCTGTCGGCATCGTGATCGGCCGGAACGGAGAAATGATTAAGAAGATCCAGAATGACGCAGGAGTCCGAATCCAGTTTAAAGCAGGTCTGTTTACACCAGGATAATCCAGTTTAACTGTTCTGTTAACACCAGTATAATCCAGTTTAAAACTGGCTTTTTTACACCAATGTAACACACATTAAAATTAAAGCTGCAAGCAGCGTTGGTCAGGACCTCGCACTCTGGCCCGTCGGGATCAGATCATTTTGCTTTTTAAAAATGAGCGATATTTCTTACAGGTGTGGTGTGCTTTTATTTTGAAAGTTTGATTGACATGTGTACTGTCAGGTGTGTAGAGACAATAAGTAACTGCAGCTGGACACAGAAAAATACTCATATATTTGAATGGAGAGTGTGAGCGAACCCACACCTTTTTGAACATTTACTGCTTCCACATAGTTTTAGATACAAACTTCATTTGAACTTTAAATGAGTCACGAGACTTTGACCTACAAATCTTGAATTTACATGTTTTTTCTATCTTTTATTGTTTTTGAGATATTAGAGTGTGAGTTTTAAAGTCTTTTCTTGCTCCTCCTGTGATTTTATAATGAGTGTGTATTGCGGAATGTTTCACAGCACTGAGGGAGTGACATCACCAGGAGCAGTTGGAGAGGAGGATTTTAGAGTACGCTTCTTGTGAAATATCCTCATAAATCCCATGACTTTGACCAAATCTTACATTAAAAATCATATTTCAGTTGGAAATTTCATGGCGAATCCATTGATACAGGTTTGAAAGTGGTCAGACTTATAGTTTAGACGTCAGAAGCCTCTGTTTGACACAAAGTTCATGCCCATAGATTGCCTCCCCATTGGTTTACATTGTAAGGTGTGATGTGGCACTGCAACTTTCAGGGCTTATTAAATCCAAACTGTTCGAGTTATTACAAAGTTTTTAACAACTTTTTTCAGCATAGTGTCATAAGTCATGTATTAAAGTTTGAAGCCGATACCATTAACGCCCTCGGAGGAGATAGTGTTTGTTCGGGGTCCAAAATTGGGTCAAAGTCTTATTTTGAAATTGAGATCGCGGACTTCCTGTTGGATTTAGGTCAGGGGTGTCAGTGTATGATTTGTAGGTCTTGATGAGACGAATAATTGAGTTTTGGTTTTATCTCTCTATGACATTCCTACGGGCCGTGGCGGCCATTTCGGTTACATAGGTGGTGCTAGAGAGCACATTTTGGCACTTTAGGGGTTAATTTTTACAATTTATCAAATTTTTCACCAGACCTGATGTGCGTGCCAAATTTGGTGAGTTTTTGAGCATGTTTAGGGGGTCAAATTTAGGGTTTAAGTGGCGTAATAATAAAGAAAGAAAGAGGCGAGGACCCTACTGTTTTACAGTTTTACCTCCTCGGTCCCTAACTAGTATGTCTGTCAGCAGTATCATCCAACTGATCAGTTTACAGAGGGATTATTGAGATTAAAACTAGCCTGTTTAAATTGGTATAATCCAGTTTAAACTGGTGCATTTACACCAGAATAAACCAGTTTAAACTAGTTAATTTACAGCAGTTAGTTATTATTGAGTTTACTACTTGATAGGTTGCATGAAGAGTTGGCATCTCTGGTACAGCTTTAAACTGGTTCCAGTCTTATCTTACTAGTAGATATTTTAATGTCTGTATCAATAATCAGGTGTCTGCTGTGTGGAGTCCCTCAGGGGTCGGTCCTTGGACCCATCTGCTTCCTCTGGGTCATTTGTTCAGCCGTCATGTCGCTGTTATGCAGACGATACACAGATTTATTTTTAATAACCTGAATCAACCGTCCTCCCTCCGTGATTGCTCAGCTGCCACCAAAGATCGGTTGTCTCTTAATTTCCTCGACCTAAACCCTGCCGAGACAGAAGTTCTTTTAATTGGACCTGTTAACTCTGCAGTTTATCAGTTTATTGGTCCATTTCATTCAATTATCAATCCTACCACTAAGTCTTGGTATCGTCTTTGACCAGTACATGACTTTTGACCATCATGTCACTAAACTCGTCCAGTCCTGTTTTCTTCAGCTAAGAAATATCGTAAACATCAGATTTATCTTGTCTAACTTAACTAGAACCAGCCGTAGGTCCAGTGTTAGCCCTGTTCTTGCTTCCCTCCGCTGGCTTCCTGTAAAATACAGAATCAACTACAAGACAAGACCCTGCATGACCTCCAGTAACATCTCTGATCTCCTCCTTCCTCATTCCACTTCCCGACCACTTCGTTCCTCAAATCTCAGCCTTTTATTCTTCCTCTGCTCCTCTGCAGCTTTAGCTCCAACCGTCTGGAATCATCTTCAGCGATCCCTCAGTGTTTTTAAGCGGCTTCTAAAAACTGATCTTTTATAGACGAGCCTTTTACTTACTGACCTCTGACCTCTCTGTCCTCCAGATGATGGCATCAGTCCAGAGCGTGTTGCCATGGTGATGGGTCAGCCGGACCGCTGTCAGCATGCAGTCCACCTCATCAATGAGCTGATTCAGACCGCACAGGTAACACACACAAACACACACAAACACACACACACAGCCGGCACTAAACATTAATGATTCACACGACTCTCATCGTTTTGTGTTCGCTTGTTTTTGTAGGAGCGTGACGGTTTTGGCTCGGCCCTGCGGAGCGGGAGGGTCAGAGGTCGTGGTGATTGGACTATGGGCTCTCCCGGTCCTCTACAGGAAGTGACCTACACCATCCCTGCTGACAAGTGTGGCCTGGTCATCGGCAAAGGTAGGGCGGGCACACACACACCGCCGTCTGAGCAGCTGTTATTACAGTCAGAATGAGATCAGATCAGCTGAGTCCACATCTGGAGGTGGTTTGTGATTAGATCAGATGTGTAAAAAAAAATCTGTTAATCTGATCAATACACAAAACTCAACAATAAAATACACACAGAACAACACAAGACACAAAGATTAATAAATAATGATTCATTGACAAGCACCAGATCAGTGATGACCACAAGACTGACTCTTTAAAATCTGTTTCAACTGGAGTATCAAATGATCCCAGTAACGATCCAGCGGGCGTTAGATACCCGACAGGCAGCGTAGAACCCGCTCGACTCGTGTGGCTTCACCTCCTGTAATAATAAAACCTCGTCACAAACACAAACTGCTGCCTGGATTCACACAGTCCTGTAACCTGCAGCAGGTTATCAGCTGTTATCAAGCAGTAACCTCCGGGGCTGTAAAATGAAGCCAAACTGCAGTTCCTTGAACGACCACTTGAGGCTCCAAAGCGAGTCAATCATAGACCTCCATGTTAAAATGTCCAACTTTACAGCAGAAATAAACATGTTTACAGTCTGGTACAAACAACGGTTTTGGTCTCTGTAGCTAATTTCCTCTTTCATGACAACTGTACGGGGGGGGGATTTTTTTATAACTCACCCGTTTAAATTGTATTAAGTCGTAAAGTTCTGCGTAATGAAGGACATGGCTGCTTTGAGTGACAGGTCCGCCAGCCGCTAGGTGGCTTGTTTCAGCCATTCGGCCCGCCTCTTTGCCCATTTTTGATTGGCTGGGAGTTAGGCAGCGTCACGCACTGCCAAGATGGCGACGGCCGGAGCGGCTCGCTTTGAGCTTCAAAACCGCTCTTCAGAAACCAACGGATGTCGTCACGGTAACTACGTCCATATTTACATACAGTCTGTGGTTATTATCTACATTATGTTGTGACTAAAAGTAACCTTTATGCGCACATTGTAATAACTAATTTTCACGTTTTTTTTGGCTCTTTAACTGTAGTTTGGACTCGGTGGCTGTTAGTTGTCGTATCAGCATGTTGATAAAGATGATGTAATAAACCTCAGTCTCATCTGTTCAAAGAGTTTTATGTTTGTATTTTAGAGCTGCAACGATCAGTCAGTCTTTTACCAACTGTTTTGAGTCAAATGTGAATATTTTCTGGTGACAGTGAGCTGAATATTTTGGGGTCGTGTGCTGTTGATCCTCTTCTCCTTCCTGTAAGCTGAAGTGTCCTCGGACAAGATCCGAGTAGAAACCCCAGTGATGCCAGCAGCCTGCGTGGTAGATCAGTGTGTGAATGAAGCCGTTTATAAAAGACATTTTACAGACCAAACAACTAATCGATTAATTGTGAAAATAATCGACAGATTCATTGATAATGAAAATAATCGTTAGTTGCAGCCCATGACACATCATTTCTTCCTGATTTCCTAAACATTTCCAGGAAGTCTCCTAGAGTGATGTCATTTGGTACTGCTTATAGCTTCTTCATGATTCATTAAAGAAAACTAAATGAATGAATGTGTTGAATTGTGTATTTCCTGTTTGTAGGAGAGACCTGCTGCTCAGCACCCAACAAAAGCTAAACTCTCTAAATTACACAAGAAATTAATGGAATAGATTATTTGTAAATATATCAGCTGAACCTCATCTCCAGCCCTGTAAAATAAACCTTTTTATGGTCTTAAAAAGGTCTCGTAAAGGATTCATTGTTCATGTTAAAGACAAGACTGTTTGCTGCTGAAAATACTTCAATTTAAACATTTCAGACCCGAAAACAACGACGACGATGACGAAGACGAGGGTCAAAGATTCTATTTAAAAACCTCCTTAAAACCCATCAACCATTCATTCACCAGCCTGACTGTGTGTGTGTGTGTGTGTGTGTGTGTGAGTGTGTGTGTGTGTGTGTGTTGGGAGGTCAAGAGGGTCGACCAGCAGCTTCGAACATAAAAGCAACAGAGCAAAAGAAATGTCAAGTACCGAGTGTTTAGACACCATATGGTGTGTGTGTGTGTGTGTGTGTGTGTGTGTGTGTGTGTGTGTGTGTGTCGCAGGTTGTCCTCATGTCTAAACGCACACACACGCTTTCATTAAAGCCTGTTAATCACAGCAATTCATTAAGTATATATATATATATATATATATCTGATTATCTCGGTGAACTGAACATCTTTGTGTTTTAGAAACAGGAAACTTTTCCTGAACGCGTCTCTGTAGATTCATTCAGACAGAGAGTGAAATCACATCTCTCTCCACCTCATAAAAGCTCTATTAATGCTCTTCATTTGGTTAACAAAGAGTTAATGACCTCAGGATGCTCTGTTGTCTGGAGGAGGAGGAGGAGGAAGAGGAGGAGGAGGAGGAGGAGGAGGAGGAGGAGGAGGAGGAGGAGGAGGAGGAGGAGGAGGAGGAGGAGGAGGAGGAGGAGAGCTGCTCCCACCAACAACTGACTGCTTCTAGTTTCTTTTGTTTGTGTCAACGACTTCAAGGACGAGTTCACAATGTTTCAGATGTGTCTTAAACCAGCAGTCAGTCATCAAATGAACATTAAAGCTTCATGATGCACTGACGTCCTGGTTGATCTGAAGCTAATATGAAGCTTCAGCGTCCAAATGAGTCAAATCCAGTAGATATCTTTCAACGTTACAGTCTTTTTAGTGCCAAAGTTCCTCTTTTTGTTACTATACTTCCACCTGCAGCTCAACAGGGAAACACAAAGACTGTAAATGTGTCAGATATCCACTGATGTGATGAACTCAGACTGCTGAAGCTGAAGAGAAGCTTCACACAGACTTTTAACAACAGAGTTTGTGCTGCGAGTCGACACATCAGGATTAAAAGTTGCAGGTTTCATGAATCAGAGACGCAGGAACCCCCCCCCCCCCCCCCCGACCTGCAGCCTGTCAGTTTAGTTAATAATGAGATCAATAATGACTTTATGATTTATTTGTGTGTGTGTGCAGGTGGAGAAACCATTAAGAGTATTAACCAGCAGTCTGGAGCTCATGTGGAGCTGCAGAGGAACCCGCCCCCCTCCACCGACCCCAACACCCGGGTCTTCACCATCAGAGGCACCGCCCAGCAGATGGACCTGGCCCGCCAGCTCATAGACGACAAGATCGGGGTACGCAAAACAAACGCACCCTCAGAAGCCTTCTCTAAAAATAAAAATAAGACGACATTTTCAAGCACTTCATAGAGTTCATAAACCAGTTCATCAGCTCTGAGATTAATGGAGTCACTTCACACAATATAATAATAAAGTGCTGCTGCTTTACAAACATCCAGACTGTAATGAAATAAAGTACAGTCTGGATGTGTGGAACAGCAGGATGGTCTGGGTTCAGTCCCATCAGGACCTTCTGCTCAGTGACAGTCATGAGCATCAGTCTCCATTCATCCTCTCTGTGCTCCTCCAGGGTTCAGGTATTATGAGT
>NC_056541.1:1136012-1146012 GCF_910596095.1 Thunnus maccoyii | reverse complement strand
TTATTATTATTATTATTATAAGTAGCATGTTACTGTTGTAGCTGCTGGAGGTGGAGCTAGTTTACACTACTTTATATACAGTTAGCTAGTTTAGTCCAGTGGTTCCCAACCTAGGGGTCGGGCCCCTCCAAAGGGTCAGCAGATAAATCTGAGGGGTGGTGAGATGATTAATGGGAGAGGAAAGAAGAAAAAACAAAGTTCTGATACACAAATCTGTTTTCAGTTTTTGGACTTTTTCTCTAATCTTTGATTTTTGCTGAAATATTGGATCATTTGAACATTTATTGAAATGAAAGCATGTGAGAAGTTTAGAGGGAAAAATCACTATTTGGTGGAGCTGTTAACAACTCATAGACATGTGAAATGTGACCCCGACTACACACTGCTTTTTGTAAGACGTCAAAAGCCAAAAAGGTTGGAAACCACTGGTTTCATCTTTAACAATGTGTTGTATTTTAAAAGCTTGTTATATTATCCATTGTGTCAAATCTTCATCTGAAAAGTAACTAAAGCTGTCAAATAAATGTAGTGGAGTAGAAAGTACAATATTTCCCTCTGAAATGTAGAAAGTAGCATCACATGGAAATACTCAAGTAAAGTACAAATACCTCAAAGCTGTACTACAGTACAGTAGTTGAGTAAATGTACTTAGTTACTTTCCTCCGCTGCTCATTGGTCAAACACAAACCTCCATACTGCTAAAAATATGTGAACATTGAACAGTGATGTCATTCCCTCTCTTTAGGATCACTAGAGGCTCCTCCCTCACCCGTGAAGACCTCGGATGGTCGTCGACGGCAACCGAATCGGGGTTTCCTAGCAACGCTCTGCCGCTTCCTCCTTCCTTTTGTAGAGAAAAACTAAGGATTAACTGAAAAATCACGAACTCTTTTCTTTCTGTTTTTTAACCTTACAAAGTTGATATTTTGTCGGGCAAATTTTTTTGGACTAGCCTCTGGTCTCTCCATGGTGTAGACCTGGTTTTTCTTTTTGTTTTATTTTTTATCAAACTTGAACTTAAAGATGTATCAGTGTGGCTTTGAACAAAAAAAAATCAGTATAATCTATATTTTTGTCTAGTTTTATTTTCCAATAAGAAAACGGTATAAGGCTTAGCAGTCTTGAGTAAGAAAATCAGATATTATTATTATTATTATTATTTTGTTTATGATAATGTTTTAAAGCATGCGTCAGATTGTGTGTGTTGACTCTCAGTTATTTTTTTTTTTTTATTTTGGCATAGAAATATTTTAATAGCGTCGGATGGAAATGTAATGTTTTACCTTCAGAGACAAAACTGTTTTTTGTACTAAATCTGTGCTCGCTGGGTCTGTTCTCAATCTAATTTTACCTGTTTAGTCGCCATCTTGGAGGTGCAATGACGCGTTTATTGTTTTCTTTTTGGTTTGATGATAGTTCTTATTCCTGTATCTCTATAGTGATTCTTTAGTTTTTATGATGTAATGATGAATAAATGACGATTTATATTGCGTTGTCTAAAGCCAGATCTCTCTGTGGTCAAACACTTTGTGTCCTCCACAGGATTTAACCTCCAGCCGACACCATGTTTCCCTGCCTCAACTTTCAGTACAAAAAGGGGCAAAATTACTATTTTCTTACAGAGTGAAACTTTATTATTGTTGTTGTAACTTAGTTCTGCATTTCTACTTGGCCGACTTGTTTGTAGAGGAAGTGTTAGGAGCTGAACAATGAAGTTTTCGATTCTATTAGCGATGTATCAGCTAAATTGGCGCGTTAGCTAGACGTGCGAGTTAGCTAAATGTTTGTTAGCAAAAAGGTGTGTGTTACCTCAACTGTGTGTTAGCTGTGTGTGTGTATGTGTGTGTGTGTTTATTAGCTAAACGGTGCCTGTTAACTCAACAATTTGTCAGTGAAAAGATGTGTTTATGTTAGCATAATGTTAGCTTAGCGGTATGAGCGTTCGATTGAGCCAAATGGTGGGTGTTTTAACTAAAGGTGCGTAGAAATTTTCGTTAGCTGAATGAATGTGGCGGTTGAGCTGTTTCTGTTAGCGGTCTGTGGTGTGTTAGCATATGTAGCTTAACTTTGCATTATACTGCATTCACGTCACACGACACACACTAATTATGAACAGCCGGTTGCCTCTTAGTTGTAATTTAAGTTGGAGGAGTCAGAAATTTTGGACAGCTAAGATATCCACTTTGCGGAAAAAAACAACAAAAAAACTGTGACAAAATAGCTAATACAATCAATTCATCAAACTAAAAACGAGCCAAACACTGTTTTCAGGTTTTTCTTGTTAGCAAACTGCTGCAAATATGTAGAATAATTTTTAAAATGGCTTATTCATGCTTTATATCTGTTTATATGGTGTGACAACAAGGCTAACCGTTGTGGTACCATCTTGGAATAATGTGCAAAATTTTCCCAAATTCTTGCGTTTCTGCCATTGTGGCGTGAATGCAGCGTTAGTTGGACGTTAGCTAAATAGCATGTATTGGTAGTATGAGCAGGTTAGCTAAACTACGTGCGCTGGCAAAACTGTGTGTGTCATTAGCTAAGCTGTGTGTTTGTTAGCTGAACCGGGTGTTATTGGTTGTAGTGTGTGAGAGTTAGCTGTGTGGTGCATGTTAGCTGAACAGCATATGTGTTAGCTGTATGTTGTGTGTCTGTTAAGGCTGAAACATGCTTCTTGAATGTGCACGGTGATCATTCAGATGTTCAGGTGGCTATTTTATACGTGTACGAACATGAAAGTGTTTTTTCTTTACTATTTTGAAATTGGTTTAACTGATTAGCTAGTTTGACGCACATTGTTAAGATTTTATATGTGCGCATCTGTCCCAAAAACACATCTGCAGAAATGTTCAACGTATCTTTGTTGAAGTGTAATTCCAGCCTTAGCTGTCTGCGCTTTAGCTAAACGTTTGTGTGTATGTGTGTTAGCTGAATGTTGCGTGTGCGTTAGCTTGACGTTGTACGTGTGTGTGTGTGTGTGTTAGCTGAGCGTCGTGCGTGTCGGACCACAGAGAGGTTTGTCTTGCGTTTAGGGAGATCTGGCTGTTGTTGAGTTGAAAATTGAATCAGTGGTTCTGCTTCTTGTATGTGTGATGATGATGATAATAATAATGACGACGATAATAATGAGTTCTCCTGTACAGGGGTCTATTTAAATCTGTTTATCCAGTTTTGAATATTCAGTTTGTCGATAAGATAATATGGTTTGTGTAAATTTCCACTCTCTGGCGGGTGCTCTCCAGTTAAAAATGTACTTTGTTATCCTGTTAAAAATGATATTGTTTAATTCACATGTTGTCTAACCGATTTGCAAAGAGAAGCTGAATATGTGTTATACTCTCAAGACTGCTAGGCTAACTGTCTCTCTCTCTTCTCCTGTCTGTCTCCGTGTCTCTGTCTGTCTGGACACCGCCCCGCTAAGAAGTTGGTGGGATTTGTCATTTTTTCAACACGTCTGTAATCAGACCATGTGATTACAAGAGCGTCACAAGATGAGCGTTGAACGGTTCCACAGCTGGTTAGCGTGGCGGCTCCGAGGCGAGGCGAGCTATAGTGAGGGGGTTTTACTCCCCGAAAAATTATTAGAAACACTGGAGTGGACAGTGGCTCGGTGTCTAACCCCAGTTCCAGGCTTGGTGTGGACTGTTGAGGACCTGCACCAGGTCTAAACCAGTAAACAACTGGTCAACCAGGCTCACAACAAGCCTCCCAATGTCCCTGAACTAGGATTGAACACGACAACACCGGTCCACTCCAGTTTAGATCTTCCTAGTCCTGACCCTCTCATCCTGCAGAGGTGACGGGAGCTTTTGGTTTCATGGTTTCTGTTGTTTTTCTAATGGACAGATGTCCTAACTGTAACCTGCAGATTTTTCTATTAGATTCTATTGACAGATAGAGTTGTGTATGAACCCGAGCCACGAGACTGTCGGTGGCCGAGGAAGAGGAAGATGGATGATGATGATGATGATGATTAACATGAGGGCTAATAAACAGGCTCATTCTTTCTGACTGGCTGTGTCTTTCTCTCTGGATACAGAGTCTGTTTCTGTACATTGACCAAAACATCCTAAAAAGAAAAACGTTAACGTCGTGTAATTGAATTATTATTTGAACCATCAGAGGGGTCACATGATAAATGTATGTTTGTCCAATGTACTTGCAGCAGTTGAACCTCCAGACCTGTTCAGGGACGACGTGAAGCTGAAATCTCACAGTCGTGTTTAAATGTTTGAAGATGCAACACACAACATTCAGCCCCACTAGCTGTCAGTAAACAGCTATTTTCTAATGACGTCCTGAGCAGAGAATGAAGTCACGCTCCCTCTGTGTGTGCTGTAATCTGAGCTTCTCTGTTCTTTGTTTTGTTAGCCAGACGCTACGCTTGCATGTTAGTGCATCACATCACCAAACCTCTTGGATTAAGTCAAGAAACAGCAACCTGCTCTAGTCTAGATGAGGGTGCTATGAAAACCGAGAATGCATCAACAGCAGTTTATAACTGGGTGGATCAGGACAGGAAATGATTATTGGATTTATTTCATATTTAAAATTATATTTATAAAAACATTATGCAGCCTGAAGTGGTGGTAGGTTGCAGGCTACTCGGCCATCTTCAAGGTCAAACAAGGACTAACATTTTATACAGCATAAATAAAATAGCCGTACAACACATCACAATATGATTTGGATAATTAAAGCTGGTTAAACAATGTTAAACCTGAGGGTTGCTATTCTCAACACTCACAAGGCATCTTCAGAGTCTAATAACTGCAACAAAGTACAAACAGTTTGGATGAATGAAACGGCCTCACAGCTAACTTACGTTCTGAACTGTGTAACAACTAAAAGGAAAACCTCCATCTTTGACTCTCTCAGCACATTAAAAAACAAAAAAAAGATGGTAAAGAAAGTAAAACAGCTGGTTGCATTTGGATTCTTGACCACAAATTTTTGCTTCAGTTTTTTACCAACTGTACAGATGTTAGCGGTAAGCTAGCTAGCAACAGACAGCTCAGCAACTCTGTTGATTCCCTCCAGTTTCTCTTTTTTCCTCTCCTGTCTGTATGATCATGATGCAGACTCAAAAAGCAAAAGGATTTGTGGGAAACTTTTGCTCAAGCTGGAACATTTTCAACCCATACGGCCGCGTCATCACACCGCTTTTGGCAAATATGTGTAGTATGCTATCACACCACTCTGTATTCAGTCTGAACATGAAGGAAAAATCTGTACATTGTGTACCATGTATGGTTATATATATATATTGAGGGTTACAGCAGGACAAAGTCATATGGAAATCAGGTGGAAGGGAGAGCTCTGTAAAGCTTTGTCTAGGTCTGGTAGGAATCTGTAAACAACTAAAGGTGCCTCCAAAGGCCATCAAGGCCGTCAATATATATACCAGTGAATTCCTCTCTGCAGACTCTCTGTGTCTGTAACATGTGTTCTTTTTGAATTAAAGAGACGCTTGACTTCAACCAACCTCAGTCTATTGATAGTTTATCTATCAATTTGGTCCTTCGAGCCGGATTTTGGTGCTTCTCGGCCCTCTCTCCATGCCGGAGCGGAGTAAAGTGCCCGGCAGAGGTTACCAAATCCTTTTCCTGCTACGTTCAGAGATAAAGGCGCTTGCGGGCCTGGAGAGGGTCGGGAGCCCCAAGTTTGTCTCTTTAATCAAAACTGACATATTTGTCTAAATAAGACCAGCGCTGCCAACTCGCACCCACTGACCGTGAGACTCAACACAACAGACTTTTCACACGTTCGCATGCCGCACGTCCGTCTTGTCATGTAGTGAAAAGCGTCCTTCGTGGTGCGAAAAGAGGACACTGACAGCGCACGGACAGACAAGACAGAGCAGCAGGGCGCAAGAGCAGCGAGTTATTCAGACCGTCAGGGGGGAAAGCCAGAAATATACACATATCCATTATATTGTAATTTATTCCCATACATGCTGCTCACAGTAATCCCAGTCAGCAGCTCTTCCTCTCCTTTCTCATGATTCCCAATAAGAGGTTTGTAGGGTTAAGGTTAAGTGACTAATTAGGGCAGCTCGACGACTAACCGAACCGCCCGGATATTAATCTGCACATCTTTGTTTACATGTATGAGGCTGACTTGATGGATTGTCCCATAGACTATTATGAGGAGTTTCACTTTGATTGGCAAACCGTATTTATTTGAGCCGGAGTACACAGAGAAGAGATAACACCTGCAAGAGGAAAAACAAAGAAAGGCAACGGGACCATCAGGAAAGTCAACGTACAGTAAGGATTACCTCAGAGAACCTGCCGTCACTGGAGCTGCTGCTGCCAGACTCTAGAAGTGAAAAAATCTTTACAGCGTTTACCAACGTTGTCGTCCTGGAGACTGTTTGACCTCCACAAAATCAACTGGAAGAAAAGAACGAGGCGGCTGGACCAAACGTTCAGCTCCACGCGATGAGAAAAATGTGATTATAACACGTAGCTGTGAGGAAATACAGTATGTAAAGAGTCATCCAGCGTTTATCCATGAAAACTGCTCAGTGTGGCTCTGCTCATTATTTTATCCTTGCAAACTTGCAGACATTTTATTTATCTACTAAGTTACTAACATTACTTCTCTAGCAGGAACAGATGCTGAGTTACAGCCTCAGATGGAAATTAACCAGCATGTGCGGATGAATATGTTGGTGGTTCGGTCGGCCTACAAGCTGCTACCGGCGGCTACTTCCTGTGTTTACTTTTGATGTCAGACACATATTATAATAACAGTCTGTCAGTCGCAAAAAAAGGGTGCAATTGCCCTCAAAAATGACATCACAGCCTGTTTCACTGCTGTCACTCAATACTGGACCAGTTTCAAACACTGTTGTCTCCATCAGTCACTTAGACATCAAAAGATGGGAACATGGGGTCCAGGTTGAAAAATAAAGGAGTTATTGTCCTGTTAGTGACCGGACTGAGCCGACAGGTTTGCTAACTGACTGTTAGCAGTTTGATCATCAGCTCCTCCTGTTTCCGTGTCGAGGTGTCCTTCGACACATATACTGAACCCCAAACTGCTCCTGATGGTGCATCGCTGCCTTCTGTGAGTGATGCCTGAACGAGCCACTGTTCACCACCAACTACTGTCAGTTTAAAGCAGCTAAAACCTTCTGGAAAAGTATTGATCAGTGATTAGTCGATATGTACGCTCATTCATGTCTCTGTGTAGCTGATGATCAACAGTCAGTCCAGAGAACCACAATCACACATCAACGCACATTTACCAAGAATTATTAGCCAGAACTGAGGTCTGCTCACTACGTTGCCAGGTTGGTCGCCAGTTAGGCTCTTAAAGGTCATCAAATCTAGTGAGAATGTAGCAAACATTTGTCATTTAACAAACTCGTTAGCTCAGAGAGCTTTATTTTCCCTCTTCAGTAACTTTTATTGACTAACGTGGTGCCTGATGGAGCAGTAGAGGAGAGCTGCAGGAGATGTTGTAACTGACTGGTGTTGACTCGTGTAATACAGCCGTCGCTCCACTGTGTCGGCGTGAAAAGTACACGTGTGCGTCGTTAGGAGCGTTTTCTACTCTGGCGCCTCTATCGGCAGTAATCTGCAGGACGACATCATCTGTCTGTGTTTTATAAAACCGTCACACATCGATGATGAGACGACGCTGGTTCACGTCTGGTTTGGTTCCACGATCACAGTGTTGAAGAATGACGTTTAAAACTGTTCACAGAAACATTCACTGTTACTGATCACATGATGTGTGCGTGTGTGTGCGTGTGTGTGCGTGTGTTCAGGGTCAGTGTGTCTGAGCTGCCGTCGCAGCGTCTCTTCATGTTCTGACATGAAATGTGGGATTTATCATTTATTCATGTTCCCAGAGCGCAGACAGATGGTCGGACTGACGGCGTGATGTCATCTGTCATTAAGACATTACTGTAATCACACACACACGCACACACGCACACACACACGCACACACGCACACGCACACACACACACACACACACACACACGCGCGCGCACACACACGCACCTGCTGACCTCCAGGGATCAATGAAGCGGCAGCGAGGGACGAGCAGAGAGGACGGAGAGCCGTCATCCGGCTGCTCTTCTTCTTCTTCTGCAGTTTTACATAGAAACAGACTTTTCTCTTTAGAACAAGTCAGACATTTTGAATAAAAACTCTTCACACTGTAATTCATAGATATTATTAGATCTGCAACAATTATCCAAATTAATCTGCAACTGTTTTTATCTGTATTTTTAATTTTCTTATCAACAGCTTCATTAAAACAAACATACATGATGAACACAACACAGTCTGAGAGATAAACACACTCATACACACCAACAACAGCAACACTACAGGTCAGTGGTCCCCAACCCCCGGCCCGCGGACCGGTACCAGTCCGCAGGTCATGTGGGTCTGGGCCACACAGAAAGAATACATTTTATTTATTATTATCTAAGTCTAAAGGATGTTTTATTTTGAAAAATGACTGGATTCTCAAACCAGGTGAATCCAGCATGTCTACACAAGAAGAAGATCAACTGCTGGAGATCGCAAATGACGGCGGCAACAACTCTGCTGGTCTGAAAACCCTGTCGCCGTTTCCAACATCCTGTCTGTGTGGAGCGGCGTTTTCCGCAGTGACAGCAACCAAAACAAAATGACGGAGTGGACCAGACATATGACCTCTGGATGGGACGTCTCGTTACAGAGAAACAAGCTCAGGGCTCCTGCTGAGTTGTATTTTTCATGCACTTTATATTTGTTTTTTATGGTGTATCTTATTTTGAAGGCATGTTTAAAGTGTTAGGGGGGCAGAGAGGATGTTACTCATGTTGCTGCTAATAAAGTTGCATACGAGTTTATTATTATATTTAGAAAATATCACAGTTTTTATGCCGCTGGTCGTATCATGTTAGTTTGTTGTATTTATCCGCTGCTCCTGCTGTAGCTCAGAATGTCAGTCGCCAAAAACGACCTTTAGTTACGTTTGAGTGACGGCGTCTCTGTAAGGTGACACGTTATTATTATTATTATTATTATTATTATTACATCATAACCTGCAGGAATAAGGAGGATCATTGTGGTGTTTACTGTCACATGTATATTTTACATATATGAGAAAACAATCTGTTGTTGTTTTTATAGAATATGTGAATCTTTCACTGGTTTATTTATATATATATATATATATATATATTTCTACATTAAATCAGTCTGTTAGATGTTTGATCAATAAATGAATAAACCAGAAACTGGACATATCAAGTTAAATTTACCAATAATTTTATCAAATCAAATCTGCAGCTGTTTTTATAATCGATTCATCATTTTGTTCATTTTTCAAGCAAAAAGCTTCTCATAACTGAAAACGTTTCATAAACTAAACCATTAATCAGATATCAGGCAGATTCATTGATAATAATAATAAATAATCATTAGTTCAATAACATCGTTTTGATTCAGTTTAACTTCTTGTGAATTTAAATGTAAATATTGTTTCATGTTGAGTTTGAGATTAATTTTATACAAAAACCCGACAGAAAGAATTATAAGTTACACTGGAATCATTTTTATACAAATAGACAGATGATTGATTGATTGATTGATTGATTGATTGATTGATGAAGGGATATTAAAGTGTTACAGAAGCTACTTGCCATAAATCATAACACAGAAACAACAAACAAATACAATTCAAGGCAAAAATATAAACAATAACTAAATAGACTAAAATAAAAAAATATATTTAAAAAATAGAATAAATAGAATCGAATAGAGAAATATAATTATAATATAATTATAATATAATTATAATATAATTATAAGAGTATTTGTGCTGATAAACTAGTACAGGACTGTGGATGTTACAATTAAATGTACAAACTGTATAAGTGTAAAAACTCAGGTTGAGTATTTAATAATAATAATAATAATAATAATAATAATAATAATAATAATTTCCAGGTAACAGTAATATGATCAATAAAAGTCTGTCCTGTTT
>NC_056541.1:1098038-1133038 GCF_910596095.1 Thunnus maccoyii | reverse complement strand
AAATGTTTTCCCATGAAGCAAAGGGACCAACAGAGGCCATAAACTGTCTGTCTGTCTGTCTGTTGCTCTCAGTCGACCACAGCAGCAAGAGGCCAAAAGTATGTGGACAGCTGAACATGTGTGAGAGTGTAACATGTTCATTTATCTGCTGTAATCATTCCTCCTGTTCATACTGACCATTAGAAGATCCCTTCATAATGACCTTACAATGGAAGCTTCAGCGTCCAAATGAGTCAAATCAAGTAGATATCTTTCAACGTTTCAGTCTTTTTAGTGCCAAAGTTCCTCTTTTTGTTACTATACTTCCACCTGCAGCTCAACAGGGAAACACAAAGACTGTAAATGTGTCAGATATCCACTTGATATGACTAACTCAGACTGCTGAAGCTGAATAGAAGCTTCACACAGACTTTTTTTAAATGCATTTTTGCACTAAATGACTCCATCACTTCCATTCAAGCACATTTGAAGGATCTTTTAATATCCAGTATGAACAGGAGGAATGATTACAGACACCTGACTGCTGCTTTAAGACTCACTGGTATCATTGTGAACGTCCACACTGAGCAGGTTAATTCATGCGTTTCTCTCTGTGTTTCCACCTTCAGTCCAGAGTCAAACGTTTTTCTCGCCCAGAAACTGAACTTTTCCAAAACATCTTTTTTTTCCCGCCACACAGATCCCAGACTAACAAAGACATCCTTCTCCCAGTTCCACCTGGAGGATCTCCAGACATTCCCAGCAACCCCCTCCCAGTAACAGCACCGGACTGTGAAGCCAGTTTGACTTAGTGGTCAAACTGTGTAATTACAACTTCCTGTCTGTCACGTGATGCACGCTGACCCAAAACTCCTCAGGAAAGGAGCAGCTGTAAACAGTGAAATGACTCGTTTTATTATCAGGTTTTGATCCATTCAGTCTGAAAACATTTGGAAAGTATAAACGAGCTGCATGATTAAATTATTTTATCTCATTAACATGAAGTGCACAAAGGGTGTTCCACAAGGGTCAGTGTTAGGTCCCCTATTATTCAGTCTATATATTAATAATCTCCCTCAACAGTGTCATGATGCAGAACTACAAATGTATGCAGATGACACTGTTGTGTACACACATGCAAAAACAGCTGAGTTAGCTGCTGCTAAGCTAACAATTTTATTAGAAAGGATCATACATTGGCTTGATCAATCATGTCTGAGTCTAAATGTAAACAAGACAAAGGTTATGTTTATTCTCTAAGACTATGATACAACCTCCTAACGCTGATATTTGAACTTTAAGAAACATGTTAGAAAAACGGTTAAAAGCATTAAGTACAACTTGGCAAATTTAAGACATATTAGAAACAGTTTTTTTGCTTTGTACTGTTTGTTGTTGTGTTGTTGTATGTTTGGGGCACTACGGATGCAAATTAGCTTCGAGCTAACTCCGGTGCAGTGCATCTTTAATGTTTCAAACTGCACACTGTCCCAATCAATAAATCAAATCAAATCAAATCAACATATCGCCATCTTTGAGTCGGTGTCCAGTTCTCCTGAATACATTCATGGTTTCCAGGCCAGAAGAGATACGTTGTCCCTCCAGTGTGTTCTGGGTCTGTTCCAGGTCTCCTGGACATCAAACTACCTCAGCTGGCTGCTTTTGTGACATAAGAGCAGCATTTCCAGACGAGCTGCAGAGGAAACACACTTCAGCCGCTCGTACCTGTGATCTGTCAGCTGGCGACACAGGTGAGAGTTAGAACGTAGACCGACTGGTAAATTGAGAGTTTTGTCTTCCAGCTCAGCTCCTTCGGCCGGTACGACAACCACATTACTGCTGATCGATCGACTGCACCGATCTGACTGTCGACCTCACGCTCCGTCCAACCAGCAGCTTCACATCTTGAGTCTGAAGAACCTTTAAGTTTCACCGACGGCCGCTAGCTGCTCCAACTGACTCCCAAAAACCTCAACTTCTCTCTAGAAACACTGAGTCATTCTGGTCTACATCTCTAAATTCAGACCCTCTAATAAATGTGCTGCTGGTCAATTTAGAAATTATTACTCCGTTAATAAGATTTAAAGACTTATAGTAGCTTTGATGTCTGCTGTGCGGGTGTTGAGTTTAATATCTGCCCTGTCAGCACAGTTTAGCTAAAGTAGCTAACATTAGCCTAGTGCTGTGTCTCACGCTGAGAAGTATGGAAAAATGCACTGTGAGAACCTGGATGGTGCCCTTAAAACGGTCAAAAAGTTGAGTGTGGAACTTCTCGCCCTCAATGGCCGCCATCTTGGCTACGTAGCGGAAGGGGAGGGACCACTTTTCAAACTGGAAATGGCGGCCGGGTACGTTGTAACTACGGTGAACATCGCCGCGTTATACAAATGTAAGTTAAACGTGTTTTTAGCACTAAGCACCACTATACTGTTGTTGGATATAAGCCATCAGTATGTTTATTAGGTTAATTTAGCAGTCTGTAACGATTTGGTAGCATGAATGCTAACGCTAGCTAATGCTGATTTGCGATCGTCATTTTCTGGTAAGTTAACAACAGCCGAGTTTGATTTGAGACGACTGTACGCTGTAGAAACTCACACGCTACGCCAGTAAGTACAAAGTGCAAACAGGAGTATGTGATTTGAGACTCAGCTCAGGTGTGCAGCGCCCAGTGTTCCCAGTAAGCTAGCATTAGCTTGGCGTGTTTTGAGAGCGTTAAAGGAAACACTGGAAGCTCAGAGTTGAAGCTTCAAACCGGCTCCAGTTAAACCAACAGATGATGTCACACGTCGCTGTGTTGGATTTAAACACTGAGACGCGTCAGCTGACTGAACATTAACTGACTGCTGGATATTCACTGCGTTTCCTCAGACTGCAGCTCCTTCAGCCACTTAATTAACCTGCCAATTAGACTCGTCATCAATTAGTGCAGCTCCATTAAGTGCTGATCAGTCTGACTGACTGACTGATTGATTAACTCGCTGACTGATTAACAGTTATTAGTTCCATCAGCAGACTGAAGAGAGAACCTTCAAATCTCTGCACGTTTTTTTTTTTTTTTAAATTGAATTAAATACAAAACTGAACTCAAGGTTTTCACCTGTATTTGGATTCATATTGTTTGGATATAAATAATATTGAATATAAATATAACAACATTTTATTTGTACATCATTTCCATCAACATGCAGCTGTGACTAAACGTAGACAGTTATAAATATCTGCGTTAATAACTAGTTGAACGTGATGTTTCTTCTTGCAGCTTCCTGCTCCTCAACACAAACATTAATGCAGCTTTAACGAGCTGATGATGATGATGAGGAGGAGGAGGAGGAGGATGGTGATGATGATGATGAAGATGAGCTGTGAGAAAACGGCGACAAGCTGCTGCAAACTAAACCCTGAACAACAACAACAACAAAAAGGAGCGTTTGATTTTGATTCCCGAGCAGCTGAACAGGCTTTCTTCTGTCCGGATGATTATTAAAAGGCTTTTAAAGGAGGATTATTAGCGGCGCACATGCTGCGTCTGTCCGGCGCATGAATACTAATGATGTTAGCGGAACAATATTACTGCGCCATTTGGGCTCATTCCCACCACCTCCTCCTCCTCCTCCTCCTCCTCCTCCTCCTCTTTTCACCTCCTCTCCATCCTAAACTCATCCAAACACCTCTTTCTCCACTTTTCTTTCTTCTCCTCATCTTCTCCTCCTCTCCTCTCCTCCTCTCCTCTCCTCTCCTCCTCTCCTCTCTCCTCTCCTCCTCTCCTCTCCTCTCCTCCTCTCCTCTCTCCTCTCCTCTCCTCTCTCCTCTCCTCCTCTCCTCTCCTCTCCTCCTCTCCTCTCCTCCTCTCCTCTCCTCTCTCCTCTCCTCCTCTCCTCCTCTCCTCTCCTCTCCTCTCTCCTCCTCTCCTCTCCTCTCCTCTCCTCTCCTCTCTCCTCCTCTCCTCTCCTCTCTCCTCTCCTCCTCTCCTCCTCTCCTCTCCTCTCCTCTCTCCTCCTCTCCTCTCCTCTCTCCTCCTCTCTCCTCCTCTCCTCCTCTCTCCTCCTCCTCTCCTCTCCTCCTCTCTCCTCCTCTCTCCTCCTCTCCTCCTCTCTCCTCCTCTCCTCCTCTCCTCCTCTCTCCTCCTCCTCTCCTCTCTCCTCCTCTCTCCTCTCTCCTCTCTCCTCCTCTCCTCTCTCCTCTCTCCTCTCTCCTCCTCCTCTCCTCTCTCCTCCTCTCCTCCTCTCTCCTCTCTCCTCTCCTCCTCTCTCCTCTCTCCTCTCCTCTCCTCTCCTCTCTCCTCTCTCCTCTCTCCTCCTCTCCTCTCTTCTCTCCTCTCCTCTCTCCTCTCTCCTCTCCTCTCTCCTCTCCTCCTCTCCTCTCTCCTCTCTCCTCTCCTCTCTCCTCCTCCTCTCCTCTCTCCTCTCTCCTCTCTCCTCTCTCCCCCCTCCTCTCCTCTCCTCTCCTCCTCTCTCCTCTCTCCTCCTCCTCTCCTCCTCTCCTCCTCTCTTGTCTTTACGCGTGCCAGTCACCTGCCGCTCCTCCGCCTCCTGACTTCCCGTCGTCTTTTTGGACAGTAAAGTGGTTTCTTATTGGCTGCGTGGAGTGGAGTATAAAGCGTATAAAGGCGGAGAGGACACCGGGACACACTCACTGAGGGCTTTTTGTTGTAAAAAGCTCATTAAAGCGTGTCCTCCTTCAATAAAGACGCGGCTCTCCATTAATAAACTCCCGCTCGCCCCGCGTGCGTAGCGGCTGCAGCCAAACTCTCCTCCTCAAAAAGAAAGAAAGAGACAGAAAAAAAAAAGAAAATCCAGCGTTCATTGAGTCAAATCAATTGAGAAACATTTGCAAATCTGCCATTATTCCCGGATTTTCTTTCTTTCTTTCTTTCTTTCTGTCTCTCGGGACAAAAGCGCGCGGCCGCGGTGTTTTGGCAGGAGCCGTTACGCACGGAGCTCCGGGAGCTCCGGCGGAGGAGAGCCGGGGGTTGAAGCCGCTGCAGGAGAGCAGGGAGCCGGCTGGAAGAGACTCACCGAGCCGCCTGAAGCGTCTGAGGCCGACGGAGGTTTCACATATTTCACATTTAAAAAAAGAATTCCAGAAAGAAAAATATGAAATGAAACGAATATTTCCTTTGAATGAAAATGAGAAATAAAACATATTTATATATTATATATTCACAAACATGTTTTCTTTCCCGCCATCAGCAGGTTGATTCATGTTCAACATCATAAACCATAAAAACACAAAACCAACATTTCACATTTTTATTTCACTAAAACATCTTTGTTGGAATTTGATCTTTTGTTTTATAGATGATTTAAAAATGTTTTATTTTACATGAAGTTTGTGCGCAAAATTATTATAAACGTTAGTGAATAAAAATGATATTTATTCTGATGTTTCAACCGACAGACAATAAAAAATGTGTGTGTGTGTGTGTGTGTGTGTGTGTGTGTGTGTGAGTGTGTGTGTGTGTGTGTGTGTGTGTGTGTGTGTGTGTGTGTGTGTGTGTGTGTGTCTCGCGCTCACGAGTGTCGACAATAAATGTTTAAAAGCTCATAAATACAGATCAGAGTGAAAGAGAGAATAATAATCCTGTTGAGAGACGACAGGAGGAGGAGGAGGAGGAGGAGGGATGAAGAAAGCAGCTGTTGTCTTGGTAATCTGTCCCCTAATCTGTTTTCCTGCTCTGTCACTCACACTGCTGCACACCTCCTCCTCCTCCTCCTCCTCCTCCTCCTCCTCCTCCTCCTCAGCTCACATTCCACTGCTGAACATTTTTCACCTTTTTTTTTTTAAAACTATTTGATTAAAACACATCAGTGAGTTTAAATGATGAAGATCTTAAAGTTTCTATAAAGCATCAGGACAGTTTGAGGATGAGGATGAAGAGCATCATCTCATCAATATATGAGGAGAGAAGAAGAAAACACAAACTTTATCTGGAAGCTGTAATCAAACATCATGATGTTGTGAATCACTTCTTGTTTCCTGCTCTTCATCTCTCTGACATGAAGACGTTAAAGGAATGTTTTTCTGAAGTATTTTCAGAATAAAAGCCCTGCTTGCTGTCAGTGAGTCAGCAGGAAAACACAAATAACTAAAGTAGGAAACTAGTTTGTGTCTTCTTACGTTCAGATGAACTCTGGAGACAAAAGAAGCTTCATGCTTCAGTTTACTGTTGAAGAACTCAAACTCACTGATGCTGGTTCTGTTCATCATCTGTCTCATTTTTAAAGCAAAAAATGCAAAATATGTTTTGGTTTCAGCTCCACAAATGAGACGATTTAAAGCTTTTCTTTGAGTTTTAGACTGTTGATCAAAACCAGACATTTAAAGACATTTAGAGACATTTAAAGACGTCACCTTTGACTCTGGGAAATCATAACGAGCATATTTTACTGTTTTCTGACATTTTATGATGAATTTTCGTTTAATCTGAGGATCATGGGATGTCCAGTCTTCTTCTCTGGTGCCTTTAAACACACCTGTGAGTCTGAGCCAACACGCCGACGTCACAAACTGAAGAGAAGAAGAGTTTCAGTCAGACACAGTTTCCTCACCTGCTGCAGGTACAGAACAGGTCCACAGGTGAGACGGACCAATCACAATCTGAGAACAAAAAGACAGAGAGAAAATATGAAAAAGAATTATTTTCATCACAATTGTTCACAAGTTCATAAAAATGCTTGTTGAGTCCAGATGATGCTGCTGTTCATCATGACCTCTGAGTTCATATGAAGCTTCAAATGAGTTAAATCCAGTAGATCTCCAGTAGATCTCCAGTAGATCTCCAGTAGATCTCCAGTAGATCTCCAGTAGATCTCCAGTAGATCTGTTTCTACGTTTCAGTCTGTTTACTGTTAAAGTCTTTTTGTTACTAAACTTCCACCTGCAGCTCAACAGGAAACACAAAGAGGGAATCTGATGCCAAAGATTTTATCCTCCATCACTAACATTAAAGCACATTTGAAGGATCTTTTAATATCCAGTATAAACAGGAGGAATGATTACAGACACCTGACTGCTGCTTTAACACACTGGGAACACTGGGAACACTGGGAACCTGTTCTCTAAATGTGGGTATAAACCAGTAGACAGATGTTACTGTCTCAGTGTTTTATTATCACATGTTGAGTTTTAGTCACCAACCAGTCAAAGCTTCACTGCTGCCCAGTAGACTCACTGGTTCTACTGGATGAAATGTTCTCACGACCAACAGTTCAAAACCCAAAGATATAAAATAACACAAATAACCAGCTGTAAAATGTGGCATGATGGGTATTTTTATTATAAAAATGATGAGAATAGTCTCAGATTCATCATCAAACCTGGAAACATAAATGACAAGAACAGATTCTGTTTCTGCCTCTCTGTCTAACGATGTCACGAGACACACACACACACACACACACACACACACACACACTCTCTCTCTCTCTCTCTCTCTCTCTCTCTCTCTCTCTCTCTCTCTCTCTCTCCTCCCTCGTGCAGGAGGAGGTGATGACAGACTATATAGAGCCTCTCTGCTTCTCTCTCTGCTTTATTTCAGCCTCCTGATAATCTTCTATTAACACTTGATTCTTTTTTTTTTTCATTTTTACCACTTTAACTTCATTTCAACTATTTGACGCTTTAACTTCTTTTCTTAAACAATTTCATCCATAAACAGGAAGCAACAAGCTGCAGCTTATTAAAGGACTCCTGCATGACTTTCACCTCTTGTTGAATTATTTTATAAAAGGAAGAAGAAGAAGAAGAAGAAGAAGAAGAAGAAGAAGAAGAAGAAGAAGAAGAAGAAGAAGAAGTGGAGCTTTTATTACTGATTCACTCTGACAATTTGCTGGATTTAAAAAAAAAAAAAAAAAAAAAGTTTTCTCCACCTGACCCCGGCTCCCGGCCCCCAGCTCCCCGACCCCCGGCCCAAGGCTCCCCGGCCCCCGGCTCCCCGGCTCCCCGGCTCCCCGACCCCCGGCCCCCGGCTCCCCGCCGCCCCGCCGCCCCCGTCATGGGCTCCGTGCTGCCCGGCTCCTCGCTGGGCCTGAAGCCGGGCTTCAAGCCGCAGCAGCAGCCGCTTTCTCTGGCGGACATCATCACCTCGGACATCCTGCACAGCTTCCTGTACGGCCGCTGGAGGCACGTGCTGGGCGAGCAGCCGCACCACCACGCGCACCAGCATCACCTGCAGCACGAGGACCGAACCGCGCCGAGCGCGAGCCCCAAGACCGCCTTCACCGCAGAGGTGCTCGCGCAGTCCTTCTCCGGAGGTCAGTGACGTCAATGAACTCAAACAATTCAACATGAAATATGAAATATGAATCATCACTTTAATTCAGTTGATCTGATTTATTTACATTTAGAGGAACATTTTCTACTTTTTACTGTTTTTACTGATAAATATGAATATTTTCATACATGAAAGCAGCAGCTGCGCACATCTGTATCAATAACATCATCTATTGATATGATGCACGCGGTGGATAATCATATGATTCCTCTCATTTATCAGTTTTATACTTTAAGAACTTCTGATCATAATTAAATGATTTTAAAATGTAAAACTTCTATTTTTTAGACTTTGATCGATTAAACTTTAAATTGATTCCAGCTTTTTTTTTCATGCAGATTCTGATTTTATGTTAAAAAATAATAATAATAATAATAATTTATTTATTAATCAATTACATGTTGGAAGCTTCAGATCCGATGAATCAATTAAACAAATCGATCAACTTCCGTTTTTCAGTTTAAACTTCTTTCTGGCGATAAAAACAAAAATTTATATAAAAGTAATAATTGCTCATTAATCAGTCTAATCAATACGGCTTTAAATTCCACCTGCTGCTACAGGATTATTTATCATTTATCAATCAATTCATTCATTAATTAAGCGACCACCTGCTTTTTTTTTTTTTTTTTTTAAATATCTGAACATTATGATAATAAATATATTTTCCTTGTTGAAGAATAAAAAGCTTCTCGCGGCCTGTTTTCTGTTTTTTTACTGGATGGATTTTTTTATTTTCTTTTAATTATAATTTGATTTTCTTGTAAAATTCGTTTCAGTTTTTGGTGAAATTCGTTAGTAATAATTTCATCGGAGCCGTTAAAGCTTCAATTCTTTCTGATTTATTTCTAACTAACCTGCAGGAATGTCGTTTCCATGTAAATGTGTGTGTGTGTGTGTGTGTGTGTGTGTGTGTGTGTGTGTGTGTGTGTGTGTGTGTGTGTGTGTGTAAGGTCTCTCCTGATGGCATTTATGAGCTTTTTTTCTTTTCTTCTTCTCTGGTTTTAAATTCGGATAATCTTCCAACACTTTTATCTCCTTTTAAATCTCTTTGCTCCTTTATGTCACAACCTGTTTCACGCTCCGTCCGGAGCGTGAAACAGGTTGTGACATAAAGGAGCAAAGAGACGTTTTCTCACTTTCTTTTTGCATTTTTTTAGTATTTTATTTACTTTAATCTATTGTATCAACTGTATTTTTATCACATTTGAGCATAAAATGTGTCTCCAGCTCCTTGAAAAGCCGTCATGAATTTAGATTTGTCTCCAGTGTGTCAGCGGGGGGGGTGTTAGGGGGGGGGTCAACACATAATGTGGCCATTCAGTGAGAAAAAAGCGCATTTAACCTCCTTTTTTCTTTCTCTCTTTTTCTGCCATTTAGTCTTTTTTTTGCTGCAGCAGCAGCTCTGCTTCACGCTGCTTTCACTGTTTATAGGAAAGTTCAACCTCTCCACATCCTCAACATCATCCACCTCACAAATAAACCCAAACACACACACACACACTGAGCGTTTATAATGCTGTCAAACCTCCAGAAGAAGAGTCCGTTGGGTTTGATATTAAGTGTGTGTGTGTGTGTTTTGTGTGCAGAGGTCCAGAAGTTGTCCAGTCTGGTTTTACCCAGCGAGGTGATCATCGCTCAGAGTTCAGTTCCAGGTAAAAAAACTGCATCTATTTATTTCTGCTGCTGTGTTTGTGATGTATGATGCATAAATAAACATCACATCCAGGTAGAGCTGCACCGAGCAACCGTTTCAATCATCAAAGAATCATTTTAGTCCTTTTTTTTTGAGCAAAAATTCCCCCAAAAATAGCTGTTAAAATGTGAATATTTAATGCTTTTCTTTTCTTTGTCATACATGATATAAAACTGAATATCTAAGTAACGGCTGATGATGAAGACACTCATGTAGAGCAGAAAGTCTTTGGTCTTCATCACTGCAGTCTGATGTTATTGATCAGTGATGCCTGAATGCAGCTGCTTTCTCTTCAGTGTCAGTCTGAGATCAGGATGAACGGAAGAAAATCATCAGTCAGTAACATGTTTGACCTTCTACAGCTGTCCGTGCTGTCAGAGGACATCATGTAGCATCATGTCGTTTTTATGTTATTGTGTGATCCTGCAGAATATACAAGCAGCAGAGTAACATCAGTAACAGATCTGTCTCTGTGTCTCTGTGTCTCTGTCTTTGTGTGTTTATGTCTCTGTGTCTCTGTGTGTTTCGGTCTGGCAGGAGAAGGTTTGGGTATTTTCTCTAAAACGTGGATTAAAGCAGGAACAGAAATGGGACCTTTCACCGGACGCCTCATCTCACCTGAACACATCGACCTGTACAAGAACAACAACCTCATGTGGGAGGTAAACCAGTTCATCTTTACTCATATTTATATTTACACTCATATTTGTATTCAGGCCTACGTCACATTTAACAGAACATTAAATACTGCTGCAAACTGACTACTAGCAAACACATTAACAACTAACAGAGAGTCTAGGATCTCTAACAGGCTAGTTCACTAACCAACTAGCTAACTGATTGATTGCTGACCAACAAACCAGCCACTGATTGGTTCGCTCTAACCAGCTACTGTAGGTAACGACACAAATACCTTATGCTAACTAACTAACTAACTAACTAACTGTCTGGCTGACTGCCATCCAGTTATCTCACTAACAATAATATATTTATACATTTTCTTTATCGAGCGCTTTTCAAGGTACTTAAAGAAGTTTTTAGTTAAAATGACCCTAAAAAAGAAACAAAAAAACCCAACACACTAAAAGCACAAAGTCACAACAATCTAATTCACTTAATGAATGACGCGTTAGTTTCTAGCAAACTGACTAACTGTCCAACAGGCAGTTAGCTAACGGGTTGGCTAACCAATATAGCTTTAACTACCCATTGTACGTAATTAGCCAACTACCTGTAACAACCTGTCTGGCTGAGTGACCAGCCAGCTAGCTAGTTAGCAATTGCAAACCAACTTTCTGACTGATGGCTGATTATTATTATGCTACCTAACTAACCACTTCACTAGCTAACCAGCCAGTTAGCTAAATGAATAACTACGTGGATGACAATATCTCATTAGCTGCTGCAGGTAATTAGCCGACTACCTGTACTAGTCAGCCAGCCTGCTGCCTAACTAACCACCTGACTAGCTAACAGAGTGATTGTCATCCAGTCAGCTAGCTAAATAACTAACTAACTTATATACCTGATAGACAAGATTTAATTTGCGACTATAGGTAACTAGCTAACTACCAGTAAATGGCTAACTGGCTAACTGTCTAAAAGCCAGCTAGCCTGCTAATTAACTGACCAACTAAACCGCTGAATTGCACAAACAACCAAACTTATTGGTTGATGGGCTAAAAAACAAGAAAACTTAACTTACTGACTTGGTGCTACTAACCACTAGCCTCCCAGTTATTTACATATAATGTTGTTAGATGTTAGGAAAGATAACTGGATGAATGTTTGGCCTCTCTCCTCCTCATCAGGTATTTAATGAGGACGGGACAGTCAGGTATTTCATCGATGCCAGTCAGGAGGACCAGAGGAGCTGGATGACGTACATTAAATGTGCGAGGAACGAGCAGGAGCAGAACCTGGAGGTGGTTCAGATCGGCAGCAGCATCTTCTACAAGGCTGTGGAGGTCAGTGAACGCCTCGCCTCAGTCTGCTGGGTCAGAAAACGTCCTGTTAGATGTTCGTTCATCAGAATTTACCAGAGAGGCAGCATCATTGTCACTTGGTTTGATCCATAACCATTAAATAATCTTCTTAAGTCAATTTTCCTTCATTTGTCTCACAAACCTTTTAACACCTTTTTCCCCTTTTCTATTGCAAACATATAAAACAGTCATTACAGAACATTACACAGACAAAAAAAGATACCAGGAGACAGATATAATATAAATCTTGACACAATTAATTCTCCTATCCTGAATAAAAAAAGAAAATACTGTACTTTCAAAATTAATATATAGAAAAGATAAGCAGGTAAGATAATCAGTAGAGATAAAAGAAAACAACAACAACAAATCAAAAAACAGAAGCAGCCAAAAATGAATCTGGTCTATAAAGAAAAGTTACAAAACCATAAATATCTCACACATTTTACAGCTTTATTGTTTTCTGAGTTTTTAGCAGAGAACATGTTAAAATCTGTTAGAAACAAAACAAAAATAAACTTTTTCTTGAGTCATCTCATCTTATGAATAAAGAATTCACCCACAGTGACACAAGCTACATTCCTCTTTCACTGTATTGGTGAGAACGGATTGGTGTGGTGTTGTCCATCCATTCAGACTTCCTGCTTTATATTTCATCTCGTCATTTGAATGCAGCTCCATGTGTTGTTTTAACGCAGCAGAAGATTTCAGTTTATTTCAAACAGAAGAAAGCTCAAATTAAACTTTCCCGTCTGCATAACCACGAACGTCCACATGTGAATTTAAAACATCTAAGCCCTGCACGAGGCCCCGAGAGTCTGATCAGTCTACTGTCACGATTCTTTAAACGTCTTAATTTAAACACTGAATTTAACCGTGAACATCCAAAATATCAACCTGTACCTGAGATAAGAGTTCACGCAGATGCACAACATGATAGGAAAGAGAAAAAGGAAGAATTTTGATGTTTTGTAGTCGGCAGTGAACTGAGTCATCCTCAGAGGAAGAGCAGCAGCAGCAGCAGATCAGGACTGTGGCGCCCTCTGCTGGCTGAAAGCTGAAGGTTCAAGATTCAATCAGAAACAGTTCAAACAAACAAACAACCTCTAACTTTAAGGAATCGATGTCTTTGTTCTTGATATTTATACACATTTTTTTATGTGTAATTTATACTTTTTATTGATTTTGTTGAATGAACAAACAAAACGTCTCAACACGGGAAAAAACAAACAAACAAAAAACATACCAGCGCACATATAGAGTATCTGATATATTATGTATATTCATATGTTAAGCATGTACATTTGAGGTTCTGAAGCAGACAGATGATGAACCTCCATGTTTCCTCCTCAGACGATCCCTCCGGACCAGGAGCTGCTGGTCTGGTACGGAAACTCCCACAACACCTTCCTGGGAATCCCTGGAATTCCTGGAGGAGACGAAGAACACGTCAAGAAGACCAAGAGCGGTAAAGATTACGGATTATTGTTCATAATATACTCCTTCAGTCCGACTTCAGTCTGAAACATTTCTCCCTCCTCCTCCTCACAGATGAGTTCCACACCTGTGAAGGTTCCTCTTCCTCCTCCTCCTCCTCCTCCTCCTCCTCCTCCTCTTCATCCTCCACAAGTCTCGGCCGCATGCGTTGCGTCATCTGCCACCGCGGCTTCAACTCCCGCAGCAACCTGCGCTCCCACATGCGCATCCACACGCTGGACAAGCCGTTCGTCTGCCGCTTCTGCAACCGCCGCTTCAGCCAGTCGTCCACGCTGAGGAACCACGTCCGGCTGCACACCGGCGAGCGGCCCTACAAGTGCAACGTCTGCCAGTCCGCGTACTCGCAGCTGGCCGGCCTGCGGGCGCACCAGAAGAGCGCCAGGCACCGGCCCACCGGCGGCGACCCCGGGGCCCCCGGCAGAGGAGTAGTGGTGGTGGGAGGAGGAGGAGGCGTGCACGCTGATCACTCACCTCCTACTCCTAACCCTCCACAGCTGACCGCCATGCCGCATCCCGCGTCACTGGTTCACCACATTCCCACCATGGTGCTGTGAGGGAGACACACCAAACTACACACACACACACATCTTACCTGAAAAACAAGATCAAATATTTAAACAAACTAAGACAGAAGCCTGTTCAGATCCAGGTGTACCCTGTTACCCAGGTAACCAGTCTGGCCAACCGGGGCTGAGCGTTCTGGTATCTTGACTCCAGACCTCACACCTCTGAATTGTTCAGTGATTCAAATAGTTAACAGCAAAGCAAACTGAGTTTTATAGGTGAGATTAAGAAAGAAGACATCAGCTTCATTTTTTTGTGGATGAGATGTGAGAGTTGCTGTAAGTCGACACACAGAAACATCGACTCTTAGATCAACGTATTTCTTTGATTAACATGATAAACATTGAGTTTCCTCCTCCGACAGCGTCCGTGTCCACTGAACATGACGTCGACCGGACGGATACATCAGGTCACTGCTGATTAGTTAGAGCAGAAAACATGAGCAGCATGTCACACTGTCAGTCTGATTATCAGGCTGATGTTGGACCACATGTGGGATCAGACCATCAGTTAAGATCACAAAATAATGATGAGAAACCAACAAACCGTTCAACACGTTACTGACCTTTGACAGCAGAATATTTAACAATGACTCACTTCAACGTGCCAAAAACAAAGCCGAGCTGTAAACTGTTTAAAAGTGCTCCTTTTTTTAAATTACAGATGAAATCTTTATTGATCAAAACATAAAGGATGAGGTTTTAATCTGTTAATGATGTCAGGATTAGCCAGCAGATGTCGCTAAATAACTGAATCTGAATAACTGAATGATTCGAGCCGAGACATTTTCGGCTACCTGGGTAACAATTTACAACAAACACTCCTCAGTGTCGCTTTAACATCAGCTTGTTCTCTAAACACAAAATCAATCAGACTGATCAGAGGTAAAGCTGGGGGTCGGAGGTTTGTGTTGGTGTTAGTCATGTGCACACACACACACACACACACACACACACACACACACACACACACACACACACACACTCAGATAAACACAGATACACTCACACACCAGTTAAAGTCTGCTACGTCTTTATTTAAATGTTTAAAAGACGAGAAGACTCTGAAACTTGTTATAAACTCTGATGATGTTGCATGAAGAGACGGTGTTTGCCAGTAACTCCACCCGTCCACGTCAGTATCTTTGAGATGATGATGATGATGTCGTGCTTTGGTTTGCATGCAGTTAAAGGTTGTAATGTGAGTGTTGTAAACAAGGAGGCGCTACAGTCTGAACACTGAGGCTCCTTCAGAGGAGTTTCCTGAGTTTCTGGTAGATTATCCTGCTGGTCAGTCTGAAGAAACCATGCTAACACGTTAGCCATGTTAGCAGCTACATGCTAAAGCTCAAATTAACATTTCACATCTGAGCAGCTGCAAGCGTTAATGTCTGTTTATGTGTGAACACGACCTCGTAGAATGTAAGTATTAATATTAACATCTCAACAATTTAACATAAAGTAGTAAAGATCCTATAACGTACTTATTCAAGTATCATCAGAGCCTTAATAAAACTCCCGCCATGCTAACTAACACTTTAGCATGTACCATGCTGAGCGATACTAGCCACCGTTGGGTAATAGTTTTTACATTTTAAAATAACTGAAATGTTGAGTGACAGTAAGCTCCATGCTAACACTTAGCATCTCAACGCTAAGATTTAACAATGTGTTAGCTTAGCAGATGGTAAGCAAGATGCTATACCTTTAGCATTCTTTACTAATAGCACAGTACGAACTGCTGAAGTCCATAAAAGATGATTAGTTTTCATCTTGCGTGCATGAGATTAAAAAAGGAATCATATTTCAGGACTTTGAGGTCTATGCAGTGTTGCTCAAAGTTAGCTGCATGCTAAAGTGTTAGCATAATGGATGATCTTTGTTTTGTTTTCATCACTTCAGCTTTACTGACCGAACAGTAAATCTACTACAAACTCAGCAGAGTCCTTTAAAGAAGCTCACTACTTATTAAAACAGGCAGAACTTGAAATGTAAAAGTATTTTATTATTGTTATTATTATTATTATTATTATTATTATTATTACCAGTTTATGTCTGTGGTTCTTAATCTATGACTTGAGGCCCAAATTGGGTCTCAGGCCTTTTTCTTTCAGACTGATCGGATGCAGTCGGCATATTAGAATCAATAATGTCTGATCTTTGTAAATGTTTTTCCCCCTGAGGTCTGATATCTGTATAAACTAATGTTGAGGATTCAGAATAACATGAAAATAGAAGTTAAATATCAGCCGAGTCCCTTTAGCTTTTCTCTTCATGGGTTGTAAATAGTGAAAGAAGAATGTGAATATAAACATGAGATGTGCTTTATGCCCAGAATATAATTCAGCTGTCACTTTATCTCTGTATATGTGTATATGTACGAGGTCATATATGACACATGTATCGGTATATGAAGTATGTTATGTTGACTTCTATAGAGGACATTGTATTTGAGCCTATATACTCCTAATAAAGTATTACTTGACCTTTACCCTTTGTTTGTGTGTGTTAATCTGTGTTTATATGAAGCTCAGTTTCAATAATTGTTGCAGGAACTGGATCTTTCTTTCAGTGACATATCAGTTAAATCTTATAGCCAGATACTACTATAAGTTTTATTTATAGTCACATAACTTTATCTATACATATATATATATACATCATGTATACAATACACAAGCTGAGAAAACCAGTTAAAAGTGATGATGTTCATAATACATTTTGAAAGATATGTTAAAACTAGATTATTAATATTGTCAGTGATGTTACAGGCTTTCATATACTTTCAATGAAAAAGACACAAAAACTAATTGTGATAATATGACTTTACATGTAAATAAACTGTATTATAGCTTCATTTCTTAAATGTCTCCGCTGTATTTGTGTATGAACAGTAAAACTATATTTTAACAACTTTGAACTGTTATATAACAAGATTTCCAGTGATTATCATTAAAGATTTGTACATGTTTATACATATATATATATATATATATATATTTGGTGGTTCCTGGTAGCTTTATACTTTGTTAAATTGACAAAATGATAAGTTACACTTTCATGTTCTATAGAGAGCTACACATCTGACTATTTACACTATATACACATTTATACACTATCAACCATTAAACTACATAAACACAATAAAACAGTGATGTAATAAAGATCCTCATGTGCTTCCTGTTGTTGTGTTTGTATGTCAGCGTGTCTGATTGACACATGAGTTGTTGTGTTTGTGTGTAAAATGAGCTGCTGTGTGTTGGAACCATGCAGGGAACCAATCAGAAAAACAATAAATCATAGAGTGTAATGAGAAAGGTGTTGCTCATATGAACAACATGTTGCTGTGTGTCTGCTGCATGTTCTCCACAGCTGCTTTATAAACTGATAACATGTCAGATGTTGTGTTTTCACTTCACTCTGCTGCCCCCAAGTGGCCAAAAAGTCAACTAATGCAGCTTAAAATGACTTGATGACTGTAGCCCAGTTCAGGTGTTGTGATTTGAATATTACCTTCTGTCATTTAAATCCCGTCCAGAGTTTGAACCAGTATGACCACAGAATCAAATAAAAGACTCCATAAAGCTCATCAGATGTGCTGCTTTTCTCTTTCACATGTTTTTACACCTGATTTGTTCACATTTAGTCAAACAGTCTCTATTAAAGTCGTGTGAATCAGCTGTTAGCAGCTTCCTGTCTGCAGTGTAACTATCACTGATCACTGCCATACTGAAGGAAACTCTTTCTTCTGTTTCTCAGTGGTTTTATGGAGGTTTATTGGTGATGACATCAGAGATATTGATCCTCAGGAAGTCACACTGAATCATATCAATATGTGTTTCATGTCTGTGTGTTCAGATCTGAGTTATGGCTGAGAAGGATTACTGACCCCACCCCCCCACCCCCCCCCCCCACCCCCCGCCTTCGTGATGTTCATCCTGTCTGGACGGTTCAATCATCAGGACGTTTGTTGACGTTGTGGTTTTAATGATTTCTGCAGCCTGCAGGTGGCGCCAGCAGGACTTTAAGGTCCTTGAGGGGATTCCAGCAAAAAGGGGAATAATTTATCTCCATTATAACTCCATCATAAGTAACACAATCACAGAATGTTGGAAAGTTTTGATGGTGGGTTTCATACACTTCCTGTAATAAAACAGACGGGGGTTTGTGGTCTGATCTGTGTCAGTTTAGGATCCTGGATGCAACTATATAACTATAACTGTATTATCTGTGATCACCCCCAAAAAATAACCAGTTCTGATATTTTGTCTCTGCTGATACATATTCATGTTTTCACTGCAGAATGAAGAGAAAACAACAAATAAATCTGAAGTTCTGCTTTCTGATTTGATGACGGTGTGATGAGCTGATAACAGCAAGCAGAGTTGAGTAAGATGAGAAAACACAGGCTGAGTAAACGTACCTTTGAAACACACACTCAGCTCTACATACACACCAACAGAACAAGCCCCACGCTGCCCTACTTTCTGATGATTTACAGGAATTTGCCAATAGTTGAGTTGATCAATAACTGATAAATCTCTGTGTAAGTCTGCCGGTCAGTCAGGTCTCTCAGTCAGCGATGTGTCCTCGGTGCCGCCGGGATGAAGGTGTGTGTTCTCCTGCTGTGTGTGTGTTGTCTCTGTTGGAGGACGGAGGCTCAGTCCAGAACGTGAGTCAACATTTTGTTTCATCTATTGAGGCATTAATTACTGCTTAATGAACTACTAATTACACAACATTAAACTGAATTCATCAGCTGTTTGAGGCGCTCTGGTAGCTGCAGGTTAAAGGTTTTAAAACTTTGCCAGAGCCTGCAAAACCACTTTTAGGTTTCCATAAGGATGCATTAGTACATATGATATATACACTACTGATGGACAAACACACTAGAGCTGCAACAATTAGACGAATAATCATTTTAGTCATTTTTTTAAGCAAATATGCCAAAATGTTTTGGTTTCAGCTTCTCATATGTGATGACTTCATGCTTTTCTTTGTTGTATATGATGATAAAATGAACATCTTTGGGTTTTGGACTCTTGGTCTGACAAAATAGATGAACAATTTGATTAAAACAGGCTTTTTTTTCTCCCTATTTTCTGACATTTTAATTTAATAATTAATCGTGAAACCAGCAGGTTAATTAATAATGAAAGTAATCATTAGTTACAGACCAAGAAATGCAGCGAGGTGCCAACTAAGGAAAGGAAGCTAGGAGCTAGCAAACATGAACATGAACCAAAATTAGTGTGAATATTTTAAGACAAATGAAACGCATGTAAACAGCTTTGTGCTTCAGTTTACATCAGATGTCTTCTCTCTCAGGTATCTGATAACAGCTCCTCTCACGCTGCACGTGGACGCCGTGGAGACGGTGGTGCTGCAGTTATTTGGTTATTCAGGTGAGGTGAGGGTCCATGTCTTCTTGAGGCCCTCCATGTCTCAGCCTCATCTGGTGGAGGAGGCCGTGACCCTGAACAGCCAGAACAACTACCAGGCTGCCGTCAAAGTCCAAGTGAGTCATCACACACACACACTGAGCCAGACGGTCGTTGGTTTATCTGAACTTACACTAACCAGAGAGTTTACTCATGATGTCTCTTCTCCAGCTCTTCCGAGGGCAGCTGAAGGAGAACATGAAGCATGTGATCCTCCACGTCCAATCAGCAGAGTTCAACCAGAATGTGCCCATCGATGTCAGCCGCTCCAACGGCTTCCTGTTCATCCAGACCGACAAACCGCTGTACACGCCGCAACAGAAGGGTGAGACTGTTGTCACAGGTTTTAGTGCAACTGCTCAACTGTTTGACAGTTTAAAACAGCACAACACACAAAGAAGAGCAGTCTAACCTGTTGGCCGATGAGCAATTACTAGACCGTGTGGAGGTTAAATGTCTTGCTCCAGGGCACTTCAGCAGTGATGAGCTGTTGCTGCGTCTGCGAAGCTTTAATTTCTGACACTGCACATTCAAAGTAATTCATCATTTGATTTCAGACAGAAGTAAACAAAAGCAGCTTCTCATTTTTAGTTGGCAAACTTGCTCCATGCAAGTATGTGAATGCAGGATCCAGTGTGTTGAGTGTGAAAATTCTTCTTTGTTTATTTCTTTCTAAAAATTGATCATAATCAAGTTTTAGGGTTGTATGAGAGCAGATGTTATGAGCCTTGTGTTTACATTGTGATCTACTGCAGGTTTATAATGAGTCATGTAAAAGTTTTGATGTTTTGGGGCCAAATATTTTTGATAGAGGGCCAGATTTAGCCCACGGGCCACTATTTGCCTATCAGTGCTCTAGTTGAACTTTGTCACTTCTTCAGTCAGACAGGAATTCCCCGTCGCTCATCAAACACACAGAAGTGTTTGTTGTCAGACAGGATGCTTTCAGCAGAATTTATTAACAAAACTAAATTCATTATCAAGCTCAACGTCTGTCATACTTTCATTTTCACAGATAAACCCAAAGCATTAACAGCCTGACTGCTGTACCACCAACAGAAAAATACTAAACATTCAATTAATTAATTTTCATGCCAAATAAGTTCCTATGAACACTTTAAAACACGTAGAAAATGTTCTTCCTCTTCTTAACAAGCTTTAACATGAAACCTATCGACTTACAAAGGAAAACATTAAAAACAAACGTCATATAAAACACAGAACAATAACTAACTCACCGCAATAACTTCTTACTTATGTGTGCTGTCCGTCACCATGTTAGCATTAGCGTCATGCTAGCCCTCTCTCAACAGGACTGGGCTACACTACAGTTTCACCACTGAGACCTTTATCTAACATCAGTACTTGAGTTACATCAAACTAACTGCTGAGAGAGAAACAGGACGCTGAATTATAAACTCTCCAATCAAAAAAATATGTCAATTAATGTAATAGTTGCTATCGAATCGATCATCAAGTCAGATAAATACACAAACAACAATGTGACTCCATTCTGTTTGGGTCACACGTCGTCTGTGTTTTGTTTTTGTCTTTCTTCAGTACAGACGCCATGTTTGTTTCCTACTGTTGTCATGGAAACGTTCTTATTGGCTTGACCTAGCCTATATTGCCCAGTGAAGAGTTCAGTATGTTCACCGGGTCACATGTTTGTCCTGGTTGGGTTCTGGCTGACTCTTGTGACAATGAGGAACCTAAAAGGGTTTTTTTTTTCATCAAAATGCTTTTGATGGCTACATACATGAAGTAAAGTTAAATTCATCATTTATCTGGTGTGTGTGTGTGTGTGTGTGTGTGCAGTCAAGGTGAGGGCGTTCTCCCTGAACCAGGAGCTGAGGCCAGCCAATCGCAGCGTGTTCCTGACCTTCAGGGTGAGTGTAATGACCTGCTGGACCAGCGGGGGGCAGCAATACATTACAACATGTTTCAACAAGTTTGTTTCTTTCATGTCTCCTTTCATCTTTATTTTCATTTCATGTTCAGGACCCGGATCATAAAATAGTGGACATCGTGGAGATGATTGATGTCAACAATGGAATCCCTTCCATGCAAAATCCCTTCAAGATCCCCATCAGACCAAAGTAAGAACTTAAAACACCACACTTATAAGAATATAGAGATATTTCAGTCTGTAGGGTCTTTAAGGTGAGTCTGTAATGTTGTAGAGGCAAAGTTGCTTACGTGTGTCCTGCTGTAGCCTCCAATTATCCACACTAGTCCTGGTACGATGAAACAATACACACCTTTGTTGTAAGGTCCAGTAAGTTTGGGATACCAAAATAAATTCCAAAGGACACGGTAAGAAACCTCCACAGCTACACCATGTCTGAACTAATGAACCTGAACTGACTGCCGACAGGTGTTGCATACGGCACTCTCTCTCTTAAAGAGGCAGTACTTATTTGCCAAGGTGCATGAAATTCTTCCCAAATAAGTAAATTAAATTACGTACTTCTGCTTAAACTTAATTCTTAATTCTTACATTTAAACGTCAAGCCTTTATATTATAAAAAACATATATTTTAACCATAGTTTATTAAGGCCGGCACACAAGGATGAATAAGAACAACAAAAACAAATTAAAGGGGACCTGTTATGCTCATTTCCAGCTCTATGTTTTTATTTTTGGACTCTACTAGAGCAGCTTTGCATGATTCACCGTTAAAAACTCCTTATTTATCTTAAACGGGCCCTTTATGCGGAGCAGAGCAGTGAACTGGCGTGCTGTGCTTGGAGCAGATGACCATATAAAGAAATCCGTCACCAGCCGAGGTCGGCTCAGGCATATGAACATCTGACATTGTAACATTATATAAATGACTGAAAATAAGGAAAAGCATCGTAGGTCCCCTTTAATTTCAAAGTTTGGCTCATACAGTCGTTCATGTGATTCCAGGCTGTCTGTGATGTTATTAATGTTAGGGTTTCCACCAGAATTGTTGGCCTGGCGGATGGAGGTTATGCTGTGCAGCAAAATGTGTTGTGGTTTGTAAAGGTGTTCGGATATACACTGATTACATTACTTGCCCACCATTGTTTTGCTTTTTTTATAGAAATAAAACCTATTTAGTTAATTTTCGCGTATCAGCACCTACATTTATCAAATAAAAAAACTCTAATTTGTAAAATACTAAGTGTGTTATCAATGCAGTCAGATGACAGATGCTGCTATTATCAGCAGAAAGTGTCTGCTCCGTGAGTCAAACCGCAGAGAGCAGCAGAGAACAGCAGAGAGCAGCAGAGAGCAGCAGAGAACAACAGAGAGCAGCAGAGAGCAACAGAGAGCAACAGAGAGTAACAAAGAGCAGCAGAGAGCAACAGAGAACAGCAGAGAGCAGCAGAGAGCAGCAGAGAACAACAGAGAGCAGCAGAGAGCAGCAGAGAGCAGCAGAGAACAACAGAGAAAAACAGAGAGCAGCAGAGAGCAACAGAGAGCAGCAGAGAGCAACAGAGAGCAACAGAGAGCAGCAGAGAACAGCAGAGAGAAACAGAGAGCAGCAGAGAGCAGCAGAGAGCAACAGAGAGCAACAGAGAGCAGCAGAGAGCAGCAGAGAACAGCAGAGAGCAACAGAGAGCAGCAGAGAACAGCAGAGAGCAACAGAGAGCAGCAGAGAACAGCAGAGAGCAACAGAGAGCAGCAGAGAACAACAGAGAGCAACAGAGAGCAGCAGAGAGCAACAGAGAGCAACAGAGAGCAGCAGAGAGCAGCAGAGAGCAGCAGAGAGCAACAGAGAGCAACAGAGAGTAACAAAGAGCAGCAGAGAGCAGCAGAGAACAGCAGAGAACAGCAGAGAACAGCAGAGAGCAGCAGAGAGCAACAGAGAGTAACAAAGAGCAGCAGAGAACAGCAGAGAGCAACAGAGAGAAGCAGAGAGCAGCAGAGAACAGCAGAGAGCAACAGAGAGCAACAGAGAACAGCAGAGAGCAGCAGAGAGCAACAGAGAGCAACAAAGAGCAGCAGAGAGCAACAAAGAGCAGCAGAGAACAGCAGAGAGCAACAGAGAGAAGCAGAGAGCAACAGAGAGCAACAGAGAACAGCAGAGAGCAGCAGAGAGCAACAGAGAGCAACAAAGAGCAGCAGAGAACAGCAGAGAGCAACAGAGAGCAACAGAGAGCAGCAGAGAACAGCAGAGAGCAACAGAGAGCAGCAGAGAACAGCAGAGAGCAGCAGAGAGCAACAGAGAGCAACAGAGAGCAGCAGAGAACAGCAGAGAGCAGCAGAGAGCAACAGAGAGCAACAAAGAGCAGCAGAGAGCAACAAAGAGCAGCAGAGAGCAACAGAGAACAGCAGAAAGCAACAGAGAGCAGCAGAGAACAACAGAGAGCAACAAAGAGCAGCAGAGAACAGCAGAGAACAGCAGAGAACAGCAGAGAGCAACAGAGAGCAGCAGAGAACAGCAGAGAGCAGCAGAGAGCAACAGAGAGCAACAAAGAGCAGCAGAGAGCAACAAAGAGCAGCAGAGAGCAACAGAGAACAGCAGAAAGCAACAGAGAGCAGCAGAGAACAACAGAGAGCAACAGAGAGCAGCAGAGAACAGCAGAGAACAGCAGAGAGCAGCAGAGAGCAACAGAGAGCAGCAGAGAACAGCAGAGAACAGCAGAGAGCAGCAGAGAGCAGCAGAGAACAACAGAGAACAACAGAGAGCAGCAGAGAGCAACAGAGAGCAACAGAGAGCAGCAGAGAGCAACAGAGAGCAACAGAGAGCAACAGAGAGCAGCAGAGAACAGCAGAGAGCAGCAGAGAGCAGCAGAGAGCAACAGAGAGCAACAGAGAGCAGCAGAGAGCAGCAGAGAACAGCAGAGAACAGCAGAGAGCAGCAGAGAACAGCAGAGAGCAACAGAGAGCAACAGAGAGCAACAAAGAGCAGCAGAGAACAGCAGAGAGCAACAGAGAGCAACAGAGAGCAACAAAGAGCAGCAGAGAACAGCAGAGAGCAACAGAGAGCAACAGAGAACAGCAGAGAGCAGCAGAGAGCAACAGAGAGCAAAAAAGAGCAGCAGAGAGCAACAAAGAGCAGCAGAGAACAGCAGAGAGCAACAGAGAGAAGCAGAGAGCAATAGAGAGCAACAGAGAACAGCAGAGAGCAGCAGAGAGCAACAGAGAGCAACAAAGAGCAGCAGAGAGCAACAAAGAGCAGCAGAGAGCAACAAAGAGCAGCAGAGAACAGCAGAGAGCAACAGAGAGCAACAGAGAGCAGCAGAGAACAGCAGAGAGCAACAGAGAGCAGCAGAGAACAGCAGAGAGCAGCAGAGAGCAACAGAGAGCAACAGAGAGCAGCAGAGAACAGCAGAGAGCAGCAGAGAGCAACAGAGAGCAACAAAGAGCAGCAGAGAGCAACAAAGAGCAGCAGAGAGCAACAGAGAACAGCAGAGAGCAACAGAGAGCAACAGAGAGCAGCAGAGAGCAACAGAGAGCAACAAAGAGCAGCAGAGAACAACAGAGAGCAACAAAGAGCAGCAGAGAACAGCAGAGAACAACAGAGAGCAACAAAGAGCAGCAGAGAACAGCAGAGAGCAACAGAGAACAACAAAGAGCAGCAGAGAGCAGCAGAGAGCAGCAGAGAACAACAGAGAACAACAGAGAGCAGCAGAGAGCAACAGAGAGCAACAGAGAGCAGCAGAGAGCAACAGAGAGCAACAAAGAGCAGCAGAGAACAGCAGAGAGCAACAGAGAACAACAAAGAGCAGCAGAGAACAGCAGAGAGCAACAGAGAACAACAAAGAGCAGCAGAGAGCAGCAGAGAGCAGCAGAGAACAACAGAGAACAACAGAGAGCAGCAGAGAGCAACAGAGAGCAACAGAGAGCAGCAGAGAGCAACAGAGAGCAACAGAGAGCAACAGAGAGCAGCAGAGAACAGCAGAGAGCAGCAGAGAGCAGCAGAGAGCAACAGAGAGCAACAGAGAGCAGCAGAGAGCAGCAGAGAACAGCAGAGAGCAACAGAGAGCAGCAGAGAACAGCAGAGAACAACAGAGAGCAACAGAGAGTAACAAAGAGCAGCAGAGAGCAGCAGAGAACAGCAGAGAACAACAGAGAGCAGCAGAGAGCAACAGAGAGCAACAGAGAGTAACAAAGAGCAGCAGAGAACAGCAGAGAGCAGCAGAGAGCAGCAGAGAGCAACAGAGAGTAACAAAGAGCAGCAGAGAACAGCAGAGAGCAGCAGAGAACAGCAGAGAGCAACAGAGAGCAGCAGAGAACAGCAGAGAGCAGCAGAGAGCAACAGAGAGAAGCAGAGAGCAGCAGAGAACAGCAGAGAGCAGCAGAGAGCAGCAGAGAGCAGCAGAGAGCAACAGAGAGAAGCAGAGAGCAGCAGAGAACAGCAGAGAGCAACAGAGAGAAGCAGAGAGCAGCAGAGAACAGCAGAGAGCAGCAGAGAGCAGCAGAGAGCAACAGAGAGTAACAAAGAGCAGCAGAGAACAGCAGAGAGCAACAGAGAGAAGCAGAGAGCAACAGAGAGCAGCAGAGAACAGCAGAGAGCAGCAGAGAGCAACAGAGAGCAACAGAGAACAGCAGAGAGCAGCAGAGAGCAACAGAGAGCAACAAAGAGCAGCAGAGAGCAACAAAGAGCAGCAGAGAGCAACAAAGAGCAGCAGAGAGCAACAGAGAACAGCAGAGAGCAACAGAGAGCAACAGAGAGCAGCAGAGAGCAACAGAGAGCAACAAAGAGCAGCAGAGAACAACAGAGAGCAACAAAGAGCAGCAGAGAACAGCAGAGAGCAGCAGAGAACAGCAGAGAACAACAGAGAGCAACAAAGAGCAGCAGAGAACAGCAGAGAGCAACAGAGAACAACAAAGAGCAGCAGAGAGCAGCAGAGAACAACAAAGAGCAGCAGAGAGCAGCAGAGAACAACAGAGAACAACAGAGAGCAGCAGAGAGCAACAGAGAGCAACAGAGAGCAGCAGAGAGCAACAGAGAGCAACAAAGAGCAGCAGAGAACAGCAGAGAGCAACAGAGAACAACAAAGAGCAGCAGAGAACAGCAGAGAGCAACAGAGAACAACAAAGAGCAGCAGAGAGCAGCAGAGAGCAGCAGAGAACAACAGAGAACAACAGAGAGCAGCAGAGAGCAACAGAGAGCAACAGAGAGCAGCAGAGAGCAACAGAGAGCAACAGAGAGCAACAGAGAGCAGCAGAGAACAGCAGAGAGCAGCAGAGAGCAGCAGAGAGCAACAGAGAGCAACAGAGAGCAGCAGAGAGCAGCAGAGAACAGCAGAGAGCAACAGAGAGCAGCAGAGAACAGCAGAGAACAACAGAGAGCAACAGAGAGTAACAAAGAGCAGCAGAGAGCAGCAGAGAACAGCAGAGAACAACAGAGAGCAGCAGAGAGCAACAGAGAGCAACAGAGAGTAACAAAGAGCAGCAGAGAACAGCAGAGAGCAGCAGAGAGCAGCAGAGAGCAACAGAGAGTAACAAAGAGCAGCAGAGAACAGCAGAGAGCAGCAGAGAACAGCAGAGAGCAACAGAGAGCAGCAGAGAACAGCAGAGAGCAGCAGAGAGCAACAGAGAGAAGCAGAGAGCAGCAGAGAACAGCAGAGAGCAGCAGAGAGCAGCAGAGAGCAGCAGAGAGCAACAGAGAGAAGCAGAGAGCAGCAGAGAACAGCAGAGAGCAACAGAGAGAAGCAGAGAGCAGCAGAGAACAGCAGAGAGCAGCAGAGAGCAGCAGAGAGCAACAGAGAGTAACAAAGAGCAGCAGAGAACAGCAGAGAGCAACAGAGAGAAGCAGAGAGCAACAGAGAGCAGCAGAGAACAGCAGAGAGCAGCAGAGAGCAACAGAGAGCAACAGAGAACAGCAGAGAGCAGCAGAGAGCAACAGAGAGCAACAAAGAGCAGCAGAGAGCAACAAAGAGCAGCAGAGAGCAACAAAGAGCAGCAGAGAGCAGCAGAGAGCAGCAGAGAACAGCAGAGAACAGCAGAGAGCAGCAGAGAGCAACAGAGAGTAACAAAGAGCAGCAGAGAGCAGCAGAGAACAGCAGAGAACAACAGAGAGCAGCAGAGAGCAACAGAGAGCAACAGAGAGTAACAAAGAGCAGCAGAGAACAGCAGAGAGCAGCAGAGAGCAGCAGAGAGCAACAGAGAGTAACAAAGAGCAGCAGAGAACAGCAGAGAGCAACAGAGAGAAGCAGAGAGCAGCAGAGAACAGCAGAGAGCAGCAGAGAGCAGCAGAGAGCAACAGAGAGTAACAAAGAGCAGCAGAGAACAGCAGAGAGCAACAGAGAGAAGCAGAGAGCAACAGAGAGCAGCAGAGAACAGCAGAGAGCAGCAGAGAGCAACAGAGAGCAACAGAGAACAGCAGAGAGCAGCAGAGAGCAACAGAGAGCAACAAAGAGCAGCAGAGAGCAACAAAGAGCAGCAGAGAGCAACAAAGAGCAGCAGAGAACAGCAGAGAGCAGCAGAGAACAGCAGAGAACAGCAGAGAGCAGCAGAGAGCAACAGAGAGCAGCAGAGAACAGCAGAGAGCAGCAGAGAGCAGCAGAGAACAACAGAGAACAACAGAGAGCAGCAGAGAGCAACAGAGAGGAACAGAGAGCAGCAGAGAACAGCAGAGAGCAACAGAGAGCAGCAGAGAGCAGCAGAGAGCAACAGAGAGCAACAGAGAGCAGCAGAGAGCAACAGAGAGTAACAAAGAGCAGCAGAGAGCAGCAGAGAACAGCAGAGAACAGCAGAGAGCAGCAGAGAGCAACAGAGAGCAGCAGAGAACAGCAGAGAGCAACAGAGAGCAACAGAGAGTAACAAAGAGCAGCAGAGAACAGTAGAGAGCAGCAGAGAACAGCAGAGAGCAGCAGAGAGCAGCAGAGAGCAGCAGAGAACAGCAGAGAACAGCAGAGAGCAGCAGAGAACAGCAGAGAACAGCAGAGAGCAGCAGAGAGCAACAGAGAGTAACAAAGAGCAGCAGAGAACAGCAGAGAGCAGCAGAGAACAGCAGAGAGCAACAGAGAGCAGCAGAGAACAGCAGAGAGCAGCAGAGAGCAACAGAGAGAAGCAGAGAGCAGCAGAGAACAGCAGAGAGCAGCAGAGAGCAGCAGAGAGCAACAGAGAGTAACAAAGAGCAGCAGAGAACAGCAGAGAGCAGCAGAGAACAGCAGAGAGCAGCAGAGAGCAACAGAGAGTAACAAAGAGCAGCAGAGAACAGCAGAGAGCAACAGAGAGAAGCAGAGAGCAACAGAGAGCAGCAGAGAACAGCAGAGAGCAGCAGAGAGCAACAGAGAGCAACAGAGAACAGCAGAGAGCAGCAGAGAGCAGCAGAGAACAGCAGAGAGCAACAGAGAGCAGCAGAGAGCAACAGAGAGCAACAGAGAGCAGCAGAGAGCAACAGAGAGCAACAGAGAGCAGCAGAGAGCAACAGAGAACGGCAGAGAGCAGCAGAGAGCAGCAGAGAGCAACAGAGAACGGCAGAGAGCAGCAGAGAGCAGCAGAGAGCAACAGAGAGCAGCAGAGAGCAACAGAGAACGGCAGAGAGCAGCAGAGAGCAACAAAGAGCGGCAGAGAGCAAGAGTCTGTCCTCCCTCCTGCTCTCTCGTAATGCCAGCTGTTGCAGCGAGCAGCTGCTCTCATGTCTCCCTGGGTCACCAAGTTTTACGGCTCCCTGCTACACTATTCATATAACACATTTTAGTTTAGAAAACATCTTAAAATACATTTAAAAATAAAATCCTTGACACTCAGACTCAGCTTGCAATAAACTGGTGGAAACCCTGAATGTGATTCCAGGCTGCGTGTAATGTTATTAATGTGATTCCAGGCTGTGTGTAATGTTATTAATCTGATTCCAGGCTGTGTGTAATGTTATTAATCTGATTCCAGGCTGTGTGTAATGTTATTAATCTGATTCCAGGCTGTGTGTAATGTTATTAATCTGATTCCAGGCTGCGTGTAATGTTATTAATGTGATTCCAGGCTGTGTGTAATGTTATTAATCTGATTCCAGGTTGGGGATTTGGTTCATTGAAGCTGCATATTCTAATGATTTCACCACAACAGCAAAAGCAGACTTTGAAGTTAGAGAATACGGTAACACCAAATTATCTTTCTTATATAAGTTTAGGCATAGTAACGGTATGTAATTATTATTATGCAAATAAGTGTAAATTAAATGTACATTTTAACTGTTCCTGTGTCAGTTCTTCCAAGTTTCTCCATCCTGGTGGAACCACAAACGAACTTCATCAGCTACGGAAACGTCAAACATTTCAACTTCAAGGTCTCAGCCAGGTGAATAAACACATCGTGTTCACAGATCCAGAACAGAAGCAGTTTAAATGATCTGTCTGATACATAATTCCCTGAATGTATATGTTTACCTGTCTCAGGTATCTCCACGGTGCTCCGGTGGCTGACGGCGAGGTGTTTCTGCGTTACGGCTACGTTACCAAGACGGACACCATTATCATCCCAAAGTCCATAACCACTGAGAGAGTAAGAACCCTGAACTCTGATCTACTGCAGATATAATACACACCTGCACTCAACTTAGAATGGTCTGTTTTATTATTATTATTAGGGACCGAGCCCAGAAGGCAGAGGACTACTGTAAAACAGTAGTCTATTGTTTTTCATGTGTTTGTTTCTTTCTTTCTTTCTTTATTATTACGCCACTTAAACCCTTAATTTGACCCCTTAAACATGCTCAAAAACTCACCAAATTTGGCACGCACATCAGGTCTGGTGAAAAATTTGATCAAATATAAAAATTAACCCCCAAAGTGCCAAAATGTCCTCTCTAGCGCCACCTAACTAAAATGGCCGCCACGGCCCGTAGGAATGTCATAAAGAGATCAAACCAAACTCAGTTATTCATCTCATCAAGACCTACAAATCATACACTGACACCCCTGACCTAAATCCAACAGGAAGTCCACAATTAGCCTTTCAAAATAAGACTTTGCCCCAATTTTGGACACTAAACAAACAAACTTTAATAGATGACTTATGACACTATGCTGAAAAAAAGTCGCTAAAAACTTTGCTCTACTCTAAAATCCTCCTCTCCAACTGCTCCTGGTGATGTCACTCCCTCAGTGCTGTGAAAACATTCCGCAATACACACTCATTATAAAATCACAGGAGGAGCAAGAAAAGACTTTAAAACTCACACTCTAATATCTCAAAAACAATAAAAGATAGAAAAAACATGTAAATTCAAGATTTGTAGGTCAAAGTCTCGTGACTCATTTAAAGTTCAAATGAAGTTTGTATCTAAAACTATGTGGAAGCAGTAAATGTTCAAAAAGGTGTGGGTTCACTCACACTCTCCATTCAAATATATGAGTATTTTTCTGTGTCCAGCTGCAGTTACTTATTGTCTCTACACACCTGACAGTACACATGTCAATCAAACTTTCAAAATAAAAGCACACCACACTTGTAAGAAATATCCCTCATTTTTAAAAAGCAAAATGATCTGATTCCGACGGGCCAGAGTGCGAGGTCCCGACCAACGCTGCTTGCAGCTTTAATTATTATTATTATTATTAATTTTATAATTATTTGCTAAAAGTGTCTGGGTCTCAGAAACCACAAAACTTGGCAGACAGGCTAAAAAAGTTGCCCACTACTACATCAACTGACCTCATGGTGGAGCTTTAATAACAACTTTTACGTTTTTGCAGATAATTTCCAAACTGAATGAGCTGGAAGCAAAATTCTCTTCCGTGAATTCTGTGACAGACTTCACATCATTCAGGAACAGGAACCTCTGACTACATGATTTTCCTCCATTTTGAATCAGTCCAAAAGTTTTAAGTTTTCACAGCTTTCAAATTTTTTATTCATGAATCTACAACTCAGACACCGATTGGCTTCAGTTTATTTTCAACGCCTGAACAGCATTTAGTCTCAACCAACATGTGCATCAAAAACTTTCAAGTATCGAATGTTGAGTCAGATTATTGGTCTCAGTGACTTTCTCTTTGATCTTTGATTTTCTTGTTTAAATCAGGAAACTTCTCAAAGTTGTTGTTCAGCTGCACTGGTGAAGGAAACACTGACGCACTAGTTGTGTTTCAATTCAGACAGAGAGCAACAGAGAGTAACAAAGAGCAGCAGAGAACAGCAGAGAGCAGCAGAGAACAGCAGAGAGCAGCAGAGAGCAGCAGAGAGCAGCAGAGAACAGCAGAGAGCAGCAGAGAGCAGCAGAGAACAGCAGAGAGCAGCAGAGAGCAGCAGAGAGCAGCAGAGAACAGCAGAGAGCAGCAGAGAGCAGCAGAGAACAGCAGAGAGCAGCAGAGAACAGCAGAGAGCAGCAGAGAGCAGCAGAGAGCAGCAGAGAGCAGCAGAGAGCAGCAGAGAACAGCAGAGAGCAGCAGAGAACAGCAGAGAGCAGCAGAGAGCAGCAGAGAGCAGCAGAGAGCAGCAGAGAACAGCAGAGAACAGCAGAGAGCAGCAGAGAGCAGCAGAGAACAGCAGAGAGCAGCAGAGAACAGCAGAGAGCAGCAGAGAGCAGCAGAGAGCAGCAGAGAACAGCAGAGAACAGCAGAGAACAGCAGAGAGCAGCAGAGAACAGCAGAGAGCAGCAGAGAGCAGCAGAGAACAGCAGAGAGCAGCAGAGAACAGCAGAGAGCAGCAGAGAGCAGCAGAGAACAGCAGAGAACAGCAGAGAGCAACAGAGAGCAGCAGAGAGCAACAGAGAGCAACAGAGAGCAACAGAGAGCAACAGCATCTGCACCTGTTTTTATTCACATTTTCAATTTATACTTAAAAAACAAAGTGGAAACACCAGGAATTCAAAAAAAGGTTGAAATGTTTGAAGGTAGTGTTTCCTGTCTGAGCAGCTCGAATATAAACAGACTGAATGAATAAATGATGACATCATGAATCATGTGACTTAAACGTCACTGAAGAGCTGAAAATATCAGATCTGTGTGGAGCGATGATGAGGAGACTGTAACCTTCCTCACATCAATACATGAAACTAACAGAAACGTCGTATTTCCATCATGTTTTCCATCGTTTGAGCTTTGACTGTCGCTCTTTGATGATGTCATCTCGTTGTGTCGTCTTCTTCTTCTGCAGCAGTTAAACGGCACCGACTGGAGAATTAGTTTATCTGCTGATATTCACACAACAGCAGTGGATGGAAACAAACATTCACTACATGTTATACTCATTATTTTCTGGAAATTCAGTTAAAATTTTCATTACATTTGGATGGAAACTTGGCTGCTGATGAGTTTGTCATACTTTGGTAAATGTCAAAAGAGTTTAATAAAAAAAACAACATTTTTTATATTCCTCAAACTAAGATATTGAAAAAAAGTATTACTTGGTATCAAGTGTCTTATTGCCACCAGTATTCAAATATTGAAATGATTTTTATGTTTGTGTGTGTCCTTCAGTTGTCCAATAGAGGTGAGGTGGACGTGACCGTCAACATGGAGGAGGTGCTGTCCAAACACAGCGAACCCAAAGACCTCAACAGTGTGGTGGGGAATTACTTGTATATCACTGTACTACTGCAGGAGAGTACAGGTACACACACACACACCAGAGGAAGAAAGTAACTAAGTACATTTACACAAGTACTGCACTGAAGTACATTTTAGAGGTATTTGTGTTTTACTTGAGTATTTCCATGTGATGCTACTTTCTACATTTCAGAGGGAAATATTGTACTTTCTACTCCACTACATTTATTTGACAGCTTTAGTTACTTTTCAGATGAAGATTTGACACAATGGATAATATAACAAGCTTTTAAAATACAACACATTGTTAAAGATGAAACCAGTGGTTTCCAACCTTTTTGTCTTTTGACGTCTTACAAAAAGCAGTGTGTAGTCGGGGTCACATTTCACATGTCTATGAGTTGTTAACAGCTCCACCAAATAGTGATTTTTCCCTCTAAACTTCTCACATGCTTTCATTTCAATAAATGTTCAAATGATCCAATATTTCAGCAAAAATCAAAGATTAGAGAAAAAGTCCAAAAACTGAAAACAGATTTGTGTATCAGAACTTTGTTTTTTCTTCTTTCCTCTCCCATTAATCATCTCACCACCCCTCAGATTTATCTGCTGACCCTTTGGAGGGGCCCGACCCCTAGGTTGGGAACCACTGGACTAAACTAGCTAACTGTATATAAAGTAGTGTAAACTAGCTCCACCTCCAGCAGCTACAACAGTAACATGCTGCTCTAACACTGATGCTTCACTATTAATAATCTAATGATGTCATATATAATAATATATCAGTCAGAGGGACCAAACCACTACTTTTACTGCAATACTTTAACTACATCAAGCTCATAATACTTATGTACTTTTACTGCAGTACTTTAACTACATCTACTCATAATACTTATGTACTTTTACTGCAATACTTTAACTACATCAAGCTCATAATACTTATGTACTTTTACTGCAATACTTTAACTACATCAAGCTCATAATACTTATGTACTTTTACTGCAGTACTTTAACTACATCTACTCATAATACTTATGTACTTTTACTGCAATACTTTAACTACATCAAGCTCATAATACTTATGTACTTTTACTGCAATACTTTAACTACATCAAGCTCATAATACTTATGTACTTTTACTGTAGTAGATTTTTCATGCAGGACTTTTACTTGTAATGGAGTATTTGAACTTTGATGTATTGGTACTTTTACTGCAGTAAAGGATCTGAGTACTTCTTCCACCACTGACACACACACACACGCAAACACACAGATACCCCCCCCATCCCATCTCACCTCACGTGACCCCCCCTCTCTGACTCTCAGGTGGTATCTCCCAGGAGGCGGAGTTTACAGCAGTGAAGTTTGTCAAATCACCGTACAGACTGAGCCTGGTGTCCACGGCCCCTTTCATCAAACCTGGACTTCCTTTTAACATCCAGGTGAGACGCACGTCAACACACATGTCACATCTTAAAACAGGACGAATGCCAATTTATCACTAATATATACAGTAACATTCATATCATTTAAATAGTATAATAAATATTATAGAGGCTAGGGATAAAATAGTGCAGAGGAACATTACAATTAATCAATGTATATATGTTTTTCGTCCAGAAAGCACACTGTAAGGAATAGGTAAAACTGTGAATCTAGTCATATTAATAGAGGCAGAACAAGGAAGTCTAATTTGTGTTTTGTTTTGTTTTTTTTTATAGCCAGCTGCAGAATACATTATCTAATCAATATAGTGTTCCATATGAAAACAGTTGTAGGCGTTAAAATGCAAACTCTAATCAGAAAGAACAAATAATTGTAATAGAAACAGAAAACAGGTTTGTAGTTACACAGTAAATACAAATATTTATGCTCACATACAAACCTGTGTGAACAAACGACCATATGTTCAGTCTTTTTAGCATTTTAGCATCATCGGACAGTGTTTCCCTGTAATTAGTTTGTATTTCTCCTTTGCCAACAATTTCTTACTTTTACTTTTGAGAAGAGTATTGAGAAGTTGGAAAGAGGAATTACACCCAATAAAATAATTCAAATGAAATGTGTTATTCACACACTGATGTCGTTTTAATGAACAGTTACAGGCCGACGGGATCATCTTTGTAAAATGATGGACTTTATATATTC
>NC_056541.1:1085538-1093038 GCF_910596095.1 Thunnus maccoyii | reverse complement strand
GTAGATAACAGTAGAAACAGGTGTATAACAGTAGATAACAGTAGAAACAGGTGTATAACAGTAGATAACAGTAGAAACAGGTGTATAACAGTAGATAACAGTAGAAACAGGTGTATAACAGTAGATAACAGTAGAAACAGGTGTATAACAGTAGATAACAGTAGAAACAGGTGTATAACAGTAGACAACAGTAGAAACAGGTGTATAACAGTAGATAACAGTAGAAACAGGTGTATAACAGTAGACAACAGTAGAAACAGGTGTATAACAGTAGATAACGGGTAGATAACAGTAGAAACAGGTGTATAACAGTAGATAACAGTAGAAACAGGTGTATAACAGTAGATAACAGTAGAAACAGGTGTATAACAGTAGATAACAGTAGAAACAGGTGTATAACAGTAGATAACAGTAGAAACAGGTGTATAACAGTAGATAACAGTAGAAACAGGTGTATAACAGTAGATAACAGTAGAAACAGGTGTATAACAGTAGACAACAGTAGAAACAGGTGTATAACAGTAGATAACAATAGAAACAGGTGTATAACAGTAGACAACAGTAGAAACAGGTGTATAACAGTAGATAACAGTAGAAACAGGTGTATAACAGTAGATAACAGTAGAAACAGGTGTATAACAGTAGATAACAGTAGAAACAGGTGTATAACAGTAGACAACAGTAGAAACAGGTGTATAACAGTAGATAACGGGTAGATAACAGTAGAAACAGGTGTATAACAGTAGATAACAGTAGAAACAGGTGTATAACAGTAGATAACAGTAGAAACAGGTGTATAACAGTAGATAACAGTAGAAACAGGTGTATAACAGTAGACAACAGTAGAAACAGGTGTATAACAGTAGATAACAGTAGAAACAGGTGTATAACAGTAGATAACAGTAGAAACAGGTGTATAACAGTAGATAACAGTAGAAACAGGTGTATAACAGTAGATAACAGTAGAAACAGGTGTATAACAGTAGATAACAGTAGAAACAGGTGTATAACAGTAGATAACAGTAGAAACAGGTGTATAACAGTAGATAACAGTAGAAACAGGTGTATAACAGTAGATAACAGTAGAAACAGGTGTATAACAGTAGATAACAGTAGAAACAGGTGTATAACAGTAGACAACAGTAGAAACAGGTGTATAACAGTAGACAACAGTAGAAACAGGTGTATAACAGTAGATAACAGTAGAAACAGGTGTATAACAGTAGATAACAGTAGAAACAGGTGTATAACAGTGTTTCTGTCTCTGCAGCGGAGAGTTTCGGGCAGCTGAAGATTTGCTGTGAATGGGGAATGAGGCACATCCCAAAGAGCGTCACCTGCACTCAGTTTTCCAAGCAGCTGAGGAAAGTTCGCCAGCCCTGCCGGGACGCCTTCAAGGAATGCTGCGAGTTCATCCAGCAGGATCTGGACCGGGACCCGCACCTGATCCTGGGACGCCACGGTCAGTCCGGACACATCACACCAACACACTGACAGAGACTCAGGAGACTTTACTGATGCACTTTAGTGAAATCTACCAGTTTCCTCTTGTGTCTGAAGTGCAGTGATGTTAAAAAGTTGAAGGTGGTGTCAGGTTTCAGCAGCTTGGCGTTGGGGACGGTGACACTGATCTGCCTGTTATTGATGTATTTACAGACACGGAGGATGAATCCATAACATTTTACTTTGACGTTTCACCTAAAAAACATCAGTTTGCTAACTTTACATTTGCCGACTTGCTCCTGCTTTAACACATTATCTTTTTTTATACTTTATTTTTCTAAAAATTATTTTCACATATGAGGCCAAATTTCTGAATTTACAGTTCATGGTAAGGAAAATTTATAATCGACATTTTAAATGACTGAGAAACAAAAGAGCTCTTCTCTCCCTTGTAAGAGTCGTACATACATTTTTAATTTTTCCAATTTTTTGTAATTGTTCATGATATATTTCAAAAGATGAATATTCTGTATTTCTTTTATCTGTTTGCTTTTTAAATAGCTTCTCATTTGCATCTATGAAACTGATTATTTGGTATGTTATAATGTTTAGAAATATTTAATAATAAGTGTCCATCTCAGATTCTTAACACATTATCAAGCTAATGTTAATGTTAGGATTGAACATATAACACTAACAACACAAAAGCCAAGCATAAAAGATGCTAATGTTATCATTAGCATTAGCATTTTTAGCTTTAGCAGCAGCTAACTTTAGGGTTAGCATGTTAACATGAAAACATTTTTTTTTCTTCTTTATTTATATTTGGAGAGAGTGTGTTATGTTGTGATTGTGTATTATTGATATATTTATGATTTGTGTGTGTTTGTGTGCAGACTTGGGGGCTGACTTCGACCTGGCTCCTTCTCTGGTGCGGACCTCCTTTCCAGAGAGCTGGCTGTGGGAGGTGCAGCGCGCCAGGTGACACAAATCAAACACACCCCACAGTCTCTGTTTGTTTCTTACAGTTTTTAATGGAAGACAACTTTAGGTCTTTAGGTTTACTTTAACTGAGACCACCAGAGCCTGAGAAGTGAAAAAGTGAAGCTTTTCTGTTTCTGTGTTTTGTATTTTATGTTTTCAGTGGCGGTCCGCAGTCAGTCACCAGGACTCTACCAGACTCTCTCACCACCTGGGAGATCAAAGCCGTCGGCATGTTCAAGACTGGTGAGATTACTTTCCTTCCTTCATCCCTTAATGTTCAACATCTGTCCCTCTTCTTCTTCATTTTCTTCAGTCAGTTCTTCCGCTTGTCCTTCCTCATCCTGTTATCTTAGCACCTCTCTGCTTGTATCTCTGCATTCCTGATGACTGTTCTGCTTTTCAGCTGCAGCTTCTGAACTGAAATAAACTAAAGGTTTGAATATTTGAACTAAACAGCAGGTGTCTGCACAGTATTTAACTGAATTTTGGGTGTCAAAAGAATCTGAAAAGAACAGTTTGCAGTGCAGGTATCTGTTGGAACTGGACTGCAGGTGTCTGAACTGTGTCCTGCAGGTATGTGCGTGTCAGATCCAATTCAGGTGTCGGTCAATCTGCCGCTCAGTGTGGACGTCCCGCTGCCCTATCAGGTGGTCAGAGGAGAGCAGCTGGAGCTGAGCGGCTCAGTGTACAACCAGCAGACCAGCAAGGTCAAGGTACCAAACACTCACCACACTAAACAACATTTCCCATGAGCCTCTGCCAGTGGCTCGCTGTCAAAGCCTGCTGGAAGCTGTTTTACCTTTGGTAATAAATGTGGAGACAGGTGTCTTATGTTTCTTGTCCCGCTGTCACCTCCTCAGTACTGCGTGACGCTGACGGCCGGCCCGGCGTTCTGTCTGCTCCAGTCCAGGCCGGTCGCTGGGGAGGAGGGGCTGCACTCAACAACCTGTGAGTGGCGCACCCTGCTTGCAGGAGAGGTGGGGAAGGTGACCTTCACCCTGCTGGGCCTGGAGCCTGGAGAACACACCCTGACCTTCACCCTGAAGACACCAGAAGGAAACAGAGACATCGTAACGAAGACGCTCCGAGTGGAGGTACGAGAAGATAAAACGAGCTCAGTGTTTGTCTGATTCTCATGTAGATGTCTCCGTTAAAACTGGAGCAAATTTGATCGGAAAACTGAAAGTTTTTAGATTTCTAGGCTAGTTTAACATGCTAGCAGACTAGCTTGCAAGCTGTAGTGCAAGCTTGGTCACTCCTGTTGGTCAGGTGACCCTCACGTTGCAGGTAGAGCGTCCCAGAAGACAAAGGCATCAAGTGAAAGTGAGGACCTGGCCCAGCTGGTGTAGATATGCTGGGGCTAAATGAGGGAACAAGAGACGAGAGTGTGATGAGGATGAAATATCTGGACAGATGCAGGTTCTGGGGGAACAGAGATGTCACTGTGACGAGTCCGATCAGAAGGCAGCAACATCAGATTTCGAACTGCTTAGTGAATGTAACCCGGGATCTTTACGTTGTGTGTTGGTTGTTTCCAGCCTGAAGGAGTGAAGCAGGAGGATTATTCTGGAGGGAGACTCGACCCACAGGGACTCTACGGTACGTTAACGCACCGGGAGGTTCAGGTGTGTACGATGCTGTCAGTGTTTGCTGAAGTGTTTCTGTTCTGTGTTTTCATGCTGTTGTAGGTTCAGAGAAGAGAGAAGTGAGGCTGAAGAACGAACCGCCGCCCAACATTGTTCCCAACACAGCTGTAGAGAGACTGCTGACGATCAATGGTAAGACGTGGAAAGGTACAGTTCATCATCTTCATCACTCCCTGCAAGTAAACGCCAGGCTCAGCACAGAGACTGAGGACTTACAAGTAAATATAAGTATACAAGTGAAGTACAAGTACCTCAAAATTGAAGTACAGTACTTGAGTAAATGTACTTAGTTACTTACCACCACTACTGCTAGCAAACAGCTGCCTATTTACTCACCCAGCAGGTACAGAGTAACATTAGCATTCACTTAGAATGAATGTAATCCAACAACTTAGCTCCTTTTAGCCCAACTAATGAGCCTGAAAACCAGAACCAGGAGCTGAGAGGGGCTGCAGTCAGGTGATCAGTCACGTGATGTGTGTTTTGTGCATCAGGGGAAGTTCTGGGTGAAGTCATGTCTGTGATGCACAACCCCGATGGCCTCCGACAGCTCATCAACCTGCCCGAAGGGTCTGCGGAGGCGGAGTCCGGCACACTCATCCCCCTGGTCCAGGTGTTCCTGTACCTGGAGTCGACAGGGAGCTGGGACGTCCTGGGAGACGACATCCAGAAGAACGCACGAGATATGAAACAGAAGATCAAAGAGGGTGAGGACAGACAGATGACACACACACACACACACACACACACACACCTGAGGATCTGAGGATACACATTTACTACGTGTGCATGTGCATGTGGTCTGACTGATCCTAATTTCGGGGACACATTTCAAACTAAAGACAAGTTAATTAGGGAAGGCTTGTCCAATTGGGAAAAAGCAGATTTTTGGGTCAATGGTTACGGTTAAGTCTCCAGGAAATTAATGTAAGTCTATGTAATGTCCCCAAAAGTGACCTAAGTAAATGTGTGCATGTGTGTTGTGTGTGTGTGTGTGTGTGTGTGCAGGTGTGATCAGTATCACCTCGTTCAGAGGTGGAGACTCCAGCTACAGCATGTGGATGAAGAGAGAACCCAGCACCTGGTCAGAACAAACACACACACATCTATAGGAGTCCTCCATTAAAGGACGAGTTCACAGTTTTTCAAGTGTGTCTTAAACCAACAGTCGGGAAACCTGTTTCTCTCGCTGTAATCGTTCCTTTTTGGAGGAACCGTTTCCAGACAGTTTGAAATTTTGGACAATATGTGAGGAAGTTGAGCTCTGTCTCTGCAACAGTTCCTCCACGCTGTCGCCACAGTTGCTCCTCTTTTGGCAGCCATGTTTTCTTATATCTGCCTGTTTCTATGCACTCTGTCTGTCTGTCTGTCTCTCTGTCTGTCTGTCTCTCTGTCTGTCTGTCTGTCTGTCTGTCTGTCTGTCTCTCTGTCTGTCTCTCTGTCTCTCTGTCTGTCTGTCTGTCTCTCTGTCTGTCTGTCTGTCTGTCTGTCTCTCTGTCTGTCTGTCTGTCTGTCTGTCTGTCTGTCTCTCTGTCTCTCTGTCTGTCTGTCTGTCTGTCTGTCTGTCTGTCTGTCTGTCTGTCTGTCTGTCTCTCTGTCTCTCTGTCTGTCTGTCTGTCTGTCTGTCTCTCTGTCTGTCTGTCTGTCTCTCTGTCTGTCTGTCTGTCTGTCTGTCTGTCTCTCTGTCTCTCTGTCTCTCTGTCTGTCTGTCTGTCTCTCTGTCTGTCTGTCTGTCTGTCTGTCTGTCTGTCTGTCTCTCTGTCTGTCTCTCTGTCTGTCTGTCTGTCTGTCTGTCTGTCTGTCTGTCTCTCTGTCTGTCTGTCTGTCTCTCTGTCTGTCTGTCTGTCTGTCTGTCTGTCTGTCTCTCTGTCTGTCTGTCTGTCTGTCTGTCTGTCTGTCTGTCTCTCAGGGTGACGGCTCTGATGGTGAAGACTCTGTCCGCGGTGGATCAGGTCTTCTCTGTGGACCATCAGGAACTGTCGGACTCTGTGACCTGGTTGATCCAGCACACTCAGCAGCCGGACGGATCCTTCAGAGAAAAATCCGCCTACAAACCCAAGATGATGGTCAGCTCTTCCTCTTCTTCTTCTTCTCCTCCTCCTCCTCTGATGATCATTCCTCCTCTCGGGGTTACACTAAGGTTTGGGTAAATTCTGATGTCGTGTTTTCTGATTGGCTGCAGGCTGAGGGGACAGATGAGGTCGAGCAGTCGGTGTATCTGACGTCCTTTGTGCTGATCGCCTTAAAGAAAGCCACGAGCATTAGGGACCGGATCCTGCAGCTCCGAGTGAGAACTCACCTCCTCCTCTCTGATCTTCATCCTCCTCTTCCTCCTCATCCTCTCCTCCTCACATACATAATTTTCCTTTAAAGTTATAATGTTGTTTGTTGTTTAACTCTTTCTTCTCGGTTCGTTCGCTCCCCTCGTCCTTCCTCTCTCTCAGTTCCAAGATAACAGTATGAAGTCGGCAGTAGCCTACATTTCCCAGCATGCCCTGACTGTGAAGAGTGTGTATGTGCGTGCGATTGCGACCTACGCTCTGACCCTTCATGACCCCAACGATGCTACTGCCAGTCACCTGTTCAACGGCCTGGAGCGCCTGGCCCAACAGAAAGGTGTGTGTTTCTGCGAGTGTGTGTTTTTCTGGTAGTTAACAGGATATCTGGATACTGTGTGTGTGTGTGTGTGTGTGTGTGTGTGTGCAGGAAACCCTGTTGTGCGCAGGTACTGGAAGGAGCCCAGCGAGACAGCTGATTGGCTCAAACCTGACCAATCCAGCGGGCGGACAGTGGAGATGACAGCGTACATCCTGCTGACTGTGCTGCTCAAGGTGCCGCTCTCTCCTATTGGTTATCTATGTTTCCATGGTAACACACAACAATAATATATATTTTAAAAGCTTGTTCAGTCAGGCAGAAGTAGATATATAAATATTATGTTGTCTGTTTTTGTTAAACAATGCTGGAGTTCACAGAATGAATGTTTAGCTGACAAATCTGCTACATCTAATCCATCCCATAATAATCTAGACTGCTCTAAATGTAAATCAAGGATCCCCAACAATACTAAGTAAGTAGTGAAAAGTGAATATCAGGCCAACAGAAGAACACCTCTTTCCCTCCTCCTCCTCTCTTCTCTCTTCGTCACTCCTCAAATCCATATTTACACTTCTGTCCTCTTCTCACCAGTTCTTCCCTCCTCCTGGCTCCTCATCATGTCTCCTCCTCCTGGCTCCTCATCATGTCTCCTCCTCCTGGCTCCTCATCATGTCTCCTCCTCCTGTCTCCTCATCATGTCTCCTCCTCCTGGCTCCTCATCATGTCTCCTCCTCCTGGCTCCTCATCATGTCTCCTCCTCCTGTCCTTTCCTCTTCCCTCTCTCTCTCACTCATTTTCCCTCCTGGCTCGTTTTCACACTTTTCTCCTT
>NC_056541.1:1070538-1078038 GCF_910596095.1 Thunnus maccoyii | reverse complement strand
TGATCAGAGAAGCTTCTGGAAACATCGGAGTGAAAACATCTGAAAACTGGCTTTATGATTTGTGGACTTTGTTTTTGTCCCACATGATGAGATGAAAGGAGGAACTGTGGTCAGTCAGTTATGGACAATATCTCTGATGTATGGAAGACAAGTAATGCCAGCACAATATGATAACTGATAAAAAGTTAGGGATGACAAATCAATAAAAGTACACATGATAAAACTAAATTATGACTTACTAAGTCAAAGTTGTGACATTTTAAATCAAGAGACACTAACTCAATACATGACTTTTTAAATCTGGACTATATAAGTCATAATAAGACACCACTAAATCAAAATGTTTACTTTTTAGTTCATTTAAAGAGACGCAAGGTAAAATGTTTTATTACTGAGTCAAAATTATGACCTAGTAAGTCAAAATGTACCATCTCATAATGTGTAGATGCTTCCTCTTGTTAGCAGAGTCACATGTTTCAGAGACTGGGACGATGTTTAGCCTAGCTTAGCACAAAGACTGGAAGCAGGGGGAAACTGCTAGCGTCGCTCCATCTAAACAGAATCAGAATCAGTTTCACATACAAGGAATTTGCCTCAGTGTTGTGTCAAAACATACACAAAAATCAAGTAATCATGAATAATATAAAATAGGAATTTACAATAAAAATATGTAAAATATATTCTAAGTGAAAAGAGCTGTTACAAGTTTAAAATGTACAAAATACTGAGCAGAAACCAGACTCAGAGTCTACAGCCGTGCTGGCAGCTCTGTGAGTCTGAATGTGAACCTCAGCATGCTAACATGTTGATGTTTAGCAGATATAATATTTACCATATTCTCTACACGTTAACATTTGCTAATTAGCACTAAACACAAAGTAAAGCTGAGGCTGATGGGAATGTCATTAGTGTTGCAGGTATTTGGTATTTTTGACCGGTTGATGGCGCTAGATGTGAAGTCAGAGGATCAAAGTCATAAAGATTCAACCTGAGGGGAACATGAACATGTGAAACTTATTTCATCCAATAGATATTTCAGTCTGAACTGATGTTGACACAGTATCGACTTTTTTAAAAGCACAAGTATCACAGCAAGATGTTTCAATGCATCGCTTCACCACACCAAAAGTCATGTGACCGACCCGAACGAGGCCTCGTTACGTCACAGTCGTATCAGAGAGGCGTCGCACTGGTTCGGATATCTAAAAACAGAGCTGTTGACTCTGTTTAAAAGTCTGTTTTCAAAGTAAAGACTTTATTGAACAAAATAACAATAATGAAAACTGACTAACAATAGTTGCTCAGCAGAAACAGAACCAGTGAACCATTTTCAACACTTTGATTCAGATCTTCAGACAGCTTTGTTTCTTCATCACTAGTCTGAACCAACGGACCAACACTGCCACCAGCATGGATGAACTTTCACATCCTGGACTTATCTCAGTACTGGAGAAACAAGATGGTTCATCTAAAACACTGGATTTAGTTTCTTTAAATTTGGTGAAATTATAAATCTTTTCTCTTCCAGGAAGTATGTGCACCAAGCAGTTCTCCTACCAGGAGCAGAGGCTGCAGCGCCTCTGTGTGGGTGACCAGTGTCAGTGCATGACAGGTAACGTCTGCCTCTGATTGGCTGAGATCAGCTGTCACTCACATCATGTGTTAAATATGTTGTATGTTAATAAAGCTTTTTGTTTTGTCTGCGTGTTGTTATTCAGCTGCGTGTGCCGCCTACAGAGGAAAACACGACTTGACTCTGACGATAGACAAACGCACCAAGGAGACCTGCAAGCCTAACATCAAATATGGTCAGAAGAAAATTCAAACACTAAAGCAGATCTGTGGTCATTTAGTCATTTAATCTTTTAGTCGTTCAGTCGTTCAGTCCGTCACCTCCATCAGATCAAACCTCGCAAGAGACAGAAAAACAAGAATAATGGTCCAAACGTGAGCAGCAGGTGCAGATGTCCTGAGTTTTAGTTTCTAGTACGGGTCAAACTACAAAAACACTGGATCCTACATTTCCCATAGTGCAACTGGATAATGTCTTTCATAGAAAAAAAAGACAAAATAGCGTTTGGACGTCTCTGTTGTCACAAACATGCCTGAACTTTTTTTAAAAGAACTTAATTAACATCAACACATTCAAATATATATATATAATTAAACATAAACACAACAATAATAATAACAATAAAAGAAGAATAAAGACAGAAACAGTTTGATAAATATGTAAGAATTTAGTTGATATTAGAGAAAAATAAAAAATAGAAAATAACTAACTGAATTGGTCCAAATCATATTTAATAAAGGTTAACTGTAGAAAGGCTTTTTAAAAGAATAACAATAATAAAATAAAGTGATAAAATTGACTACATGTTCTATAATCTTATCTGAGTTCTTTTCTAAATACAATATAATATCTTTGACATGTTGTGTGTCATAAAGTAAACTAACCGCCGGGGTTTATGGGAAACCAGCGTCCTTATCTAAACACATGGAGTGAACATGCTGCTGAGGAACTTCTGGATGTTTTGTTATTGATGTTATTACATGTTATTAGCATCATTCTGATGAGGTTTTATCAACCTGAAGCTTCTGTTTTCACGTGCAGCCTATAGGGTGAACGTGAGGTCAATAACAGCAGAAGGAGACTTTACGACCTTCACAGCCACCGTAGCTGAAGTCCTGAAGAACACAGATAAAGGTGAGACGTGTTAGATTACTGTTATCTCGCACATTTTTACTACATTTTATGTTATATTACATCACATTAGATCACATTTTATTACATTAAATTTCCTTAAAGCCTCTGTAACATATATTTCTCTCCTCCTCAGTCTGATCTATGTAGTAACATGTTGGTTATGAAGCTACAGGAGCTTTACGGAGCTTTATAGTGAGTTTCAGCTCATTGTTTATCTGTCCGGCTGCAACTTTACTGTTCTGGTTCACTCTCAGCGTCTCATAGCGTCTAACAGACACAGTTAGCTTGTTGTTAGCTAACTAGCTGGTGAACATAGAGGAACATTTAGCAGCTACAGAGCCAGATATTTCCCTCAGGAGCTGGTAGAGAGTAAAAACAGCTAAAAGAGAGTGAATATTGGACTCCACATGAATGATAATGTTGCTCCATATTGGTAACAAGTTCAACATGTCAACTTAAAAGCTGCTGATGTGTCAGAGTTAATGCTCACTACTTGTTTCTGATGGAGACTAAACATCAGTTAATGCAGCTTTGAGTTCACATCGTGTTAAATCTCCTTCTGTCGTCTCATCTTTCGCAGCGTTTGACGCGGTGACTTCAGGTACGGAGGTGGAGCTGGTAAAAAAGATCACCTGCAGCTCCGTGGACGTCCAGCAGAACAAGCAGTACCTGGTGATGGGATCCAGGGGGTCAGAGGTCACACTGGGTCGAAGCGTAAAGTCAGTGTCTTTCTGCAGCTCTCTTACATGTTCTCCCTGCTGGGTTTGACTCTGACCTGTCGCATCGTGTTTGTGTTTCATAGATATCGTTTTCCTCTGGACTCGGAGGCCGTGGTGGAGCTGTTGCCGACAGACTGTAGTTCTCCTGATTGTTTAGACCACATTTCCGTGCTGGACGAGTTCGCTCTGGAGCTGCAGTTATCCGGCTGCCCTGACGCATCCTAACTCTGCAACAGCCCACAGTTTAAATTTAACAATGAGGAGGAGCTTAGAAAGATAAATATAGAAACACTGCTTTATGTTTGTTTGGACATTTTATTAGCTCGCTGTTTAAATGTAAATGTTATTTCCCCTTTTCCAAATTGTGCCATAATTTTATGATCTGCCAATAAAGGTCAAATAAAACCTGTGTCCTCTGATACATAATAAAACTCCACATTTCAGAGGGAAATATTGTACTTTCTACTCCACTACATTTATTTGACAGCTTTAGTTACTTTTCAGATGAAGATTTGACACAATGGATAATATAACAAGCTTTTAAAATACAACACATTGTTAAAGATGAAACCAGTGGTTTCCAACCTTTTTGTCTTTTGACGTCTTACAAAAAGCAGTGTGTAGTCGGGGTCACATTTCACATGTCTATGAGTTGTTAACAGCTCCACCAAATAGTGATTTTTCCCTCTAAACTTCTCACATGCTTTCATTTCAATAAATGTTCAAATGATCCAATATTTCAGCAAAAATCAAAGATTAGAGAAAAAGTCCAAAAACTGAAAACAGATTTGTGTATCAGAACTTTGTTTTTTCTTCTTTCCTCTCCCATTAATCATCTCACCACCCCTCAGATTTATCTGCTGACCCTTTGGAGGGACCCGACCCCTAGGTTGGGAACCACTGGACTAAACTAGCTAACTGTATATAAAGTAGTGTAAACTAGCTCCACCTCCAGCAGCTACAACAGTAACATGCTTTTTACTTTGCTGTACTGGTATTTTTACTGCAGTAAAGGATCTGTGGACTTTCTTCCATTTAAGGGAAATCTTAATGCTACAGAAACCTGAAGAAACATGAAGCATATTTGTTGAATATGTGACTGTCAGAGTGATGAAGACTTCAGACTTTTTCAGACAGGTTTTCTTTTTACTTTGTTTTTTCAAAGCTCTTTATTGGCTTTAATCAAGCTGTACACAACGTTTCATAAATGTGTGTGTAAGCAGGAACAGTAATTCTGTTATGAATGAAGTGAATGAAAAACAGAATTTAAAAAGTGAAACCTGCAACACAATTAAATGTATGATTTGTTTTTTTAAGTTTACATCAAGCTGAGCTTGATTTGACTCCACTGAGCACACAGAGATCAAGACTTTGTTTTCTTGTTTTTATAAGAATTTGGGGTTTTTGGACTTAAGATTCTGCAATTAAAACTAAATATTTTTTTCCTTCTGATTCTAATATATGTTAGACTCATTGTGTGTAATTTGACTGTTTTGAAACAGCAGCTTTTATGTTAAGAAATAGAATGTATTTAAAATATGAAAAGTGATTTTTATAAAAAGTTGGGGTTTTATTGGTGTCAACATGTTCTGGGGGTGGGACTGGGGGAATCGGACTATTTTTAAATTCCTGACAACTTTTTTCTTTTCAAGTGGAAGAAACAATAAATATAAACAACTTAAAAGCCACACAGGTTTATTTCACTGTCTCATAATTGTGATATAACTACAAATGACTCCATAACTGCGTACAGAAGTGCATTGCATTCACCAGAGAAAAGGATAATCTATTGGAAGTTATTATAACTTGACTAATTATGACTTAAGTATCTCATAATTACGACAAAAGATTATTGTTAGATACTTTTGATTTAGTATCTCATAGTGTTCTTGCGAGATATTTTCTCCTAATTATGAGATAGTAAGTCATAATTATGAAATAAGATTATAAATTGAATTGAATTAAATAGGAAAAGGAGAAAAAGTAACTTTGACGATCCAGAAACTATACTTTCCTTGCTGCCTTCAGGTGCTGTCGGACATATGACAACTATCAGTTAAGCGATCGCTAAACATGGATGTGATCGATCCATAAAACGCGATACTTTTAAGAACAATCCAAGGATTATATATTATGAATGAAAGAGAGTTGATATCCGTTATGTTCTTTATTCAAAGAGCCACCGGGTAGCTGATAGATAACCCAAGGCTAACTGCTTGTGTTAGTGTATAGTTAAAAAATACGAGCTTGTGAGGGAGCCCTGAACGCATCAGCCCACCTGCACAGTAAACTGTCGCTCTGAAGGATTGTTCTGGAAACGTCATTGTTTCAGTTTCTCTGTGCTGCTGTTCAATAAACGTTTGTCGTGTTTTCAAGTGACAAACGTGTTTTTTGTTTACTTGACGACAGCTAACGTCACTTAAACCGCTTTGTATCCGCGGGTTTCCATGGAGACGGAGGATTAACTAACCCAGCCGGCCGCCGTCAGCGCACCGGGACGAGGTAACGGTACCGAAAAACAACCAGTCAGGTTGTCACGTCTCCATCACCGGCGGCGATGAGCCCAGTTTGACCAGTTAGTGTCGGTTCACCAGCTGACTTTTAAAGTTACCGCGAGTTGAAGGCGTCGGGTTGCTATGGTGACCAGAGACTGACATGCTAGCCAGGCTAAAGCTAACTATCAGATAACATTTTAACTTATTTTACACACACACACACACACACACACACACACTGAGGACAGGAGCTCAGTTACTGTGAGAGCAGCCCAGTCTGCCCAGTACGACGGTTTACTGGTTAGTTAAGTTAATGTTAGCTGGCTCGCTTCTTGACGACTAGTTAAACTCGATAACTATTCACTATATCTACAGCTACTAGTGTTAAAGGACACGTTAAAGCAGCAGTCAGGTGTCTGTCATCATTCCTCCTGTTCATACTGGATATTAAAAGATCATTTAAAGTCTGTGTGAAGCTTCTCTTCAGCTTCAGCAGTCTGAGTTCAGAAGATATCTGACACATTTACAGTCTTTGTGTTTCCCTGTTGAGCTGCAGGTGGAAGTATAGTAACAAAAAGAGGAACTTTGGCACTAAAAAGACTGTAACGTTGAAAGATATCTACTTGATTTGACTCATTTGGACGCTGAAGCTTCATATTAGCTTCAGACTGTGGATTTTGTCCTCCATCACTTCCATTGTAAGGTCATTATGAAGGGATCTTCTAATGGTCAGTATGAACAGGAGGAATGATTACAGCAAGAAACACAGCTTTAATGTTCATTTGATGACTGTTGGTTTAAGACTCACTTGAAAAACTGTGAACTCGTCCTTTAATAAGCAGCTAAACTGAGCAGCAGCACACAGTGACCTGCTGTTACAGTGAATGATGTGACCTGAGTGGGTTTGATATGGTTAAATTATTAGTTGAAGAATCTACTGTACACTCAAATAAAAGTACTGTTACTTCATGAAAGCAAGAACTCAAGCAGACATAAAAGTGAAAATAAAGTTTGAGTCAGAATATGTCAGTAAATAGTTACTGAAATAACTACACAAGTGGAGAAAAGATGTAAACTCACTGTCTTGTTCAGTTTTATTTAATGTGAACATGACGGACATCTCTCCTAGGTTAAAAAAAGTGAACACAAACCTGCATTAATGTGTTTATTAGGGCTGCAAATACCGATTATTTTCACTATCAATCAATTATCTAATAATTATGGATTATTTTCTTGATAAATCAATTAGTTGTTTGGTCCAAAAAATGTCAGAAATGGTGAAAAATGTGGATCAATGTTTCCTAAAGTCCACGTTGACGTCCTCTACTGTCTCGTTTAGTCCTCAACACAAACATATTCAGTTTACTGTCACAGAGACCAAAGAAACCAGAAAATATTCAAAACAATTCATCTAATATCAAAATAGTTGGTGATTCATTTAATAGTTGGCACCGAATCGATTAATTGTTTGAGCTCTAATAGTTACAGTCACTTTGTGATGAAACAGCATATAATCATCTGTTGATTAGATATGTGAGGACAAATATTACATCATTATTACATGAAGAACATCAGTTTG
>NC_056541.1:1015538-1065538 GCF_910596095.1 Thunnus maccoyii | reverse complement strand
CACACAGCCAGGCCTGACCTGTGTGTGTGTGTGTGTGTGTGTGTGACCTGCAGTGTTCAGCATGTCTGATCAATACACTGACTATTTGCTGTGAATAATAATCACTGATATTGATCACAACCTTTATTAGAAACAGATAGATGATTATTTCTGACTGCTGCTGTGTGTTTTCTCCTGTTTCTGCTGTTAATGCGTACTCAGGACTTCCTGTGGCTGTTTCACAGTAAAAGCGTTTTCTGTTTGTATCCAGTTGGAGCGGACGACGGCCGAGTTGACCCGAGCCTTTCACAAACTGTACGAGCTGGAGCAGGAGCTGACGTTCTACAAGATAGACGCCAAGCTCAGCCCTCTGCCCATCATACAGGTAACAAGAAAACATCAAACACATCCATCACTTCAGAAGACTTTACATTTACTTACACTCATTTCCTGAAACTTACCTTAATCCCAGCCGCACACACACAAACCTGTGGTACGTGTCACCGTAGAAAATCCACACCTATACTAGAATTTCGAGGCCGATATGGATATTTGAGAGTTTAAATATTGGACATTTCCTTCCAGTAACATGGCTGTGATTGGCTGAGAGACCAATCAGCAAACATCACCTTCTTTAAACCCAAAGGAGCCCAAATGAACATTAAAGCTGTTTTTCTTGCTGTAATCATTCCTCCTGTTCATACTGACCATTAGAAGATCCCTTCATAATGACCTTACTATGGAAGTGATGGAGGACAAAATCCACAGTCCTCCTTCTGTGCAAAGATGGATTTAAAAGTTTATCTGAAGTTAATATGAAGCTTCAGCGTCCAAATGAGTCAAATCAAGTAGATATCTTTCAACGTTTCAGTCTTTTTAGTGCCAAAGTTCCTCTTTTTGTTACTATACTTCCACCCGCAGCTCAACAGGGAAACACTGTCCGAGGAAACACAAAGAGGGAATTTGATGCTAAAAAGACTGTAAATGTGTCAGATATCCACTTGATATGACTAACTCAGACTGCTGAAGCTGAATAGAAGCTTCACACAGACTTTTAAATGACTGTGTGGACACACTGTGGATTTTATCCTCCATCACTTCCATTGAAAGCACATTTGAAGAATCTTTTAATATCCAGTATGAACAGGAGGCACTCCATGCCGTCGCCCTGCTACATTTCTGACCTCCTTGTTCCTCATTCCACTTCTTGACCACTACGATCCTCAAATCTTGGCCTTTTATCCGTCCTCCACACTAACCGCAAAACAAAAAGTGACCGCACATTTGCAGTCTATTCTATTTCCCTTCCTGTTCTCATGTCTCGTTTCATTTCAGTTAGATTAACAAAATAGTGTACTTTACAATATAAAATCTAACACGGCACAGACAGAAACAGATTTGTTTTCATTTTGCATGTGTGTGTGTTTGTGGAGCACTTTGTAACTGTTTTTTAAAAAGTTCTATGTACTCTCTTACTTACATTATAAACATTATTTTCTGATTGTTTTATGTCGTTATATTCTAAAGCAGAAAGGTAGAGACAAACTGAACAAAGTAGAATCTTAAAACTATTGTTATTATTATTTATATCATGACCACTTAAAATACTGGATTCTGATTGGTTTGAAAGGTGTTTATTAATATTTAGTAACCAGACACCTGTGATGTAGGTGTGTGTTAAAACTGAATGACAGCAGCAGTGAACATTAGCCAACTGGAGCTGGAACATTTGATTATCAAACAACCACATATATGAAGTGTTTTTACTCGTTTGTCTCATCAGGAAGTCGACGCTGTGGACTCTGTGGCTGAGAGTCCGTACATAGGCAAGGCTCGACACATCAGGAACACCATCACCATCTCCTCCTCCTCCCTGCAGACCCAGGAGGACACAGACGTTCACACTGACATGGAGTCATCACGCCCCCTGCTTGAAGACTGCAGAACACAGCAGAGCACAGGTATGGACACATTTCTGCTTCTTATAACTCCCTCACTGATCAGCTGTCATTGCTTTGTCACAGCAGCACTGATATAATTCACTGAATTATTAAAGACACAAAATATTTCTGCAAAAAAGTAGATTGAAAAAGTGTTTAACCAAACTCCTCTGAAAGGGTTGAAAGATTTTAACCCTTATATATAATATATATATATATGCATACTTCATTCTGTCATCAGTTTTCCTCTTTAACTCTCTTACATATGTTCATTTCACACTCTATCACAAATGTAATTATATACAGTAGAACCAAGGCGGCTTACATTTTTTATTATTCTCATCAAGAAGATGGAGAAGAGCAAAGAACATTAAACGTTTGTGGAGTCATATAAAGTCTGCTCACATTGGAGTTAAAAATCTAATCAATTTATTCCAAATTTGGTAGACTTTGTCTTTCTGGATCCTCAAAGAATTTCCATTTTATATATTTAAAAAATGATTCCATACCAATCTTCAAATGTAGGCGGCGCTGGATTGATCCACTTTCTAGTGATTGATCCTCTACTTGCTGCCAAAGGGCCTGCAGCAGCTTTATATCCCTCCTCTGTCTCAAGAACAAAACGTGACCCAGATAAAGAGCCTCCATGTTTAGAGGTATTTTGAGTCTTGAATACCGCACTTAATGTTCTGTGAATGTTGTTCCACTATAAACTTGCTGTGTGGCAGTCAAAGCAGTGTTTTCATCACAGGGGAATTAGCTCAAATGGTAGAGCGCTAGTTAGCATGCGAGAGGTAGCGGGATCGATGCCCGCATTCTCCAGAGAGACTTTTAACCCTCTCTTGTGTTCAGTGGAGATGGTGATTGAATTCAGGAACACAGTTAGGCCTTTTCCATACACATGCGCTGGCTTGGCTTGACTCAGAGTGACTCAGTACATCAGCCTAGCACAACAGGGATCTGCATCTCTATCACAACAGGGATACCTGCTTGAAGATGATGCGCTTGCCTCGAGTCGGCTGTATATCACGGCTGTGACTAATGGTCAAAGTTGCAGTTGTAAAACGATAGATAAACACATTTCTCGCCTTTAAGTTCTTCACTATAAAAGCTTTACGTTAGTTTGTCAGTGGAAAGCTTTTAATGTGAAGCAGCAGCAAGAAATCATCTTTTCATCTGCAGTAACTTAAAGCAGCTCCGATGTAAGATATAGCAGATATCTGAACATACAAACAGAAACACAGGATAGAAACTAAACTAGAAGCTACAGAATTACTGAGAGCTGAACAAACAGATGTTTTTAAAAACATCTTTCTCTCTGGTCTCCACAGACATGAGTGACAGTGCAACAAAGCTTGTTTAAGGGGGAGATGGGGGGGTCATTAGATGTATGTATGTAAGGGAGCCAGATATCTTGTTGACATTTAAGCATATCAGGCTAAAGTAACTACGACGAGGATGGGATTCGAACCCACGCGTGCAGAGCACAATGGATTAGCAGTCCATCGCCTTAACCACTCGGCCACCTCGTCCGTTGTTTCTGGTGTTTCACAGTAAAACTCTGATCCAGGTTTCCTCTCAGGGTTTTTAAATCAGTCTGGAAAAGTGTTGCATGTTGAATATTAACTGATCTGATTTCCAAGTGGAGAAGAGAATATACAGAAGAAGGAGAACAGAACGGACCCTTGTCTCCTTCCTCATGAAGCTCTTCCAGAAAGTGGATTCATGTTTCTGACACTATGTGCAGTTTGGTTCAATAAAAACAGAAAACAGCAGAGGAGATGGAGGACATCTTTGTCTTGTTCCTCTTTTAACACGAAAAGGTTGTGAAACATGACAATCTGGGAGGAAAAAAGTGTTTCAAATTTGGACATTGATGAGTTTGCCGGTAGTTTAGTGAAAGTGAGGAGCAGAGGAGATGCTGGATGTTCTGGCTTGTGCCTCTTTAACATGACGTGAGCTCAGAGTCCTGCAGAGTTTGTCTGCAGTTCAGAAACATGAATCCACTTCCTAAAATAGAAGCAGGGAGGGGAGGGAGGGAAACGAAAAACTACACCATGTGCCTATTTCTGCAGGGGAATTAGCTCAAATGGTAGAGCGCTCGCTTAGCATGCGAGAGGTAGCGGGATCGATGCCCGCATTCTCCAGAGGACCTTTAACCCTTTTCTGCTCTCCTGCTCAGCATGGTTTAACATTTATCTGTGATGCAAGCTGCTCTCAGTCACACCCTCTGTCAGATCTCATTGATCTATCTTCAGTTAATGATCGACAAAACTAATGCAATCTAACCCAACAGCCCTGCAATAAAATCTGGCTTCATGAAAGTTCTTCATCTAATGTTCAGTGTTAGTTGAAACTTGTGTTGCTGTTGAATTGTATTGTGTTATACTAAGAAGTGTTTCTAATATTTTATTCATATCAGTGAGGGTAGATATAGCTTGTTTTTTTGCTGTATGTAGGTGGCCTATATCTCACTAATGTTACTGTTTGTTTTGTGGATACATCCTGCCTAGAGCCTAAATATAATGACAGCCTCACAGAGCTGCTACATGGCTGTAGACAAACAGTCATAGGACTTAAGAAATATACAAAACACATTTGATGAGACATTTTACCTTGATGGACTAACTGTGAACTGAACTCTACAGCATGTGACCACAGGGGAATTAGCTCAAATGGTAGAGCGCTCGCTTAGCATGCGAGAGGTAGCGGGATCGATGCCCGCATTCTCCACAAGCCTTTTGTTTCTGTTGATGATGTGTGAAGATCAGTTTTTTTGCTGAAATATTGGATCATTTGAACATTTATTGAAATGAAAGCATGTGAGAAGTTTAGAGGGAAAAATCACTATTTGGTGGAGCTGTTAACAACTCATAGACATGTGAAATGTGACCCCGACTACACACTGCTTTTTGTAAGACGTCAAAAGACAAAAAGGTTGGAAACCACTGGTTTCATCTTTAACAATGTGTTGTATTTTAAAAGCTTGTTATATTATCCATTGTGTCAAATCTTCATCTGAAAAGTAACTAAAGCTGTCAAATAAATGTAGTGGAGTAGAAAGTACAATATTTCCCTCTGAAATGTAGAAAGTAGCATCACATGGAAATACTCAAGTAAAGTACAAGTACCTCAAAACTGTACTGAAGTACAGTACTTGAGTAAATGTACTCTACATGTTATTTTGTTTATGTGCCACATGAACCCTTGGTTCAGGTCGGCACAAGCGGCACTGTGCCAGTTAGGTTTTGGAGTGCACCCATTGTAAAACCTTCAAGACACACACTAATAACTCAATTATAATGCAATTAAGGCACAATGCGAGTAAGGCAGAACCCATGTAAACAGCATACTCTGATTATGTTAATGCTCATAGTCTATGCTATGATTATGCTCATAGTTGAAGTAAGCATAATCACAATAAGATATGTGGATTATCAGATCTTATTTGCATTATTTGGGGCCAGTCAGAGCATGTGTACAACTGAGTCCAATTACTGAAACTCTGATAAAGGTGCACATGTGCAACTGGTGACGTAGCGCTCCATGTGTTGTAGTGTTCACAAATGTGATGATGGAAAGCAAAACAGAACAAACAAACAACAAAACAACATTTCTGGAAGTTTGAGGACACAGAGTCAGTTTGCTGTGTCTCGTGCAGCATGAACATAATGCCAGTCAGGTTAACTGGAGCTCTCATATGTTCATTATTGACTTAAAAATAATGGAACATAACAACAGGAAGTAAACAAAGCAACTCTGATTTCCAAGCAGAGAAGCAAAGTTGGTTTATGATCGATCAGAGCGGCTTCATACGACGTGTTGTCCGACTGTTTAGGAAATCAAAAGTGTTCACAGTTGTTCTGATCGGCCACGCTTGAAGGTGGAGTGGAAAGTCAGCCGTCATAGAGAGGAAGGAGACATGATGTTTAAATGGTGCATATTTCTCTCCTGGAAGACATTCATAGTGTTGCATGTAGGTGTTCACATTAAAAGTGACTGAAATGGTTGTCAGGAATGTAGAAGACAGCTGAAGAAGTTCAAACCCTAACAACTTTCTTACCTCCGTACAGCTGGACAATCACTGTGTGATTCCCCCCAAACCTCAGAAAGGTGTGGGGGGGGGGGGGGGTTTCTGAAGCTATTCGACCATCAAGCACTTCTGATGGAGTATACCGACCCCTTAAATGTACAGAAAAAGAACAGAATGGATCATCTGAGTAACATTTAGTTACATGAGTTTGCCTTTAGCTGAGTAAAAGTGAGGAGCAGAGGAGATGGTGGACGTCCTGGCTGGTGCCTCTTTAAGCTGAGACACTGTCTGCATTTCAGAAACATGAATCCACTTTTTAAAATAGAAGCAGGGGAGGGAGGGAAGGGTAGGAAAAGCTACACACAGCGGGTGTGCAGGGGAATTAGCTCAAATGGTAGACTGCTCTTTTAGCATGCGAGAGGTAGCGGGATCAATGCCCGCATTTTCCAGAAGACTTTAGTTTCCTATTTGCTTAACATTAGCTGAATGGATAAATTAACATGTTGTGTATCAGGCTAAATTTTCACCAAATTTGCAGCATGGAATAATTTCCTCTCATTTTATAATTTGAACACTTTTGACAAATCAACAGCAACAACAAACTTGCATCCATGAGCATTTGAGAGGACTGTAGGACTTGCAAATTTATTTCCAATTTATGAATGACAGTCATTTGTGAAAAGGAACACCAGCACCATTTGCAATCTGCGTGTAAACAGCGCTCAATGTTGTGAAACAGGCTTCAGCATGGGGGGTGTTAATAGAGAGACAGTAGTCTATGCAGCCGGAGTAGAAACCCCGGACTGAGATCTCATACCTGAACACATGACCAAGAGAGTGGAGAGTTTGGATATTTTTGATCTTTCTTCTATAAAGTGGTAAAACTGTAAAACATGAAAAACGGAAAAGCAAGTGGTAAGTTTTTGTCTCAATACACATGACAGAACAGCAGCATAGGTCGTCAGTGTATCAGTCACTAAAAGAGACAAACTTCCTGTTATAGGAATTGATCTTATTGAGGGTTGTTATAATGGAGCATGTTATGTTGCAAACATAACATGCAAGCATGTTATATGACAAACTAAAGTGAACTTAAACTCGACGAGGATGGGATTCGAACCCACGCGTGCAGAGCACAATGGATTAGCAGTCCATCGCCTTAACCACTCGGCCACCTCGTCTGTTGATACCAGTGTTTTACAGAAAATATGTGATCCAGGTCTCCTCTCAGGGTTTTTAAATCAGTCTCGAGGAAAATTGTATATTGAATTGAGATTAACTGATCTGATTTCCAAGCCGAGCAGTGAACATACAGAAGAACAGAACGGACCTTTAGAGGAGATAGAGGACATATTTGTCTTGTTGGGGTTTGGGACTCTGTAAATTAAAGAGTATGGATGAGACCTACTCTCTGTGAAAATTGCCCTGAGATAACTTCTGTTGTGATTTGCACTATATAAATTGACTTGAACTGATTTGTTCCTCTTTTAACATGAAACAGTTGTGAAACATGACAATAGGGAAGGAAAAAAGTGTCTCATAGTTTTCCGTGCTGTTAATGGACACTGCTGTCCCACAATGCAATTCTCAACATTGTTACAGGAGAATTAGCTCAAATGGTAGAGCGTTCGCTTAACATGTGAGAGGTACTGTAATTCGTTGTGCTCTGCATGCGTGGGTTAGAATTCTGTCCTCATTGAGTGAAGATCACTTTAGCCGTCACGTTTACATGTCATCAAGATAACTGTCTCCATTGTAACGACCCTCTTTGTCACAATAAGATCAATTTCTCCATGAGAAACGTTCTCGTCCACATTGATTCATTGTCACATGTACTGAGACAAAACCTGATGTTAACAAAACGCTAGCGGTGCAAGGCATCCAACAGGCTAGGATAGCTGCCTCCGTTTTGGACTCTCTGTTCCCCCCGCCCCCCACCCAAGTATCATAGGGAGCGCTTGCAAGAGGGCTTGCAATTGGTCGCTGGTGTGCGGATTGATTTGCCCTCCTTGACCGGACCCTGTGATTAGATGAGTTGAATTCACTGCCGGTTAGCTCGACGACATGTAAACGCAGCAGAGGACTCGACGAGGATGGGATTCGAACCCACGCGTGCAGAGCACAATGGATTAGCAGTCCATCGCCTTAACCACTCGGCCACCTCGTCTGTTGACGGGGTTTCAATACATACAATCCATACAGCCGTGGCGTTGTATGGACAATCTGTGAAACGCATTGACGTCGGCTAACGTGGCGGTCGTGAGAGCGGTCAGAGTCATGGGACTGAAGGTGTGAATAGTTGAGGAGCCTTTTGGGAAGGATTGAATCATAGCTGACAGTCTAACAGCCCGTTCACACATGCAGACTCCAACACTGGAGACACAACAGGACGCCTTTCAGTATGACGTGGACTCTCAAAAACTGCCACTGCTGCTCAAAGGGAAGTTGAGAAAAATTCAACTTTATGCAGAAGTTAAGACTGGAGGAGGAGGTTGAAAGAAATGATGCGCGGGAAGAAAAGACATGCCAGCAGAGTGCTGACCTTACATGTAAGAGGACTCTCTCTATCTCACCTCTGAATTAACCGCACAGATGGGGTTGTTTGCTGTAGTGCACGAGAAAGTCCCAGGCACCATTACGCGGAGACAGCGGGAAAGGCTTGTGGAGAATGCGGGCGTCGCTCCCGCTACCTCTCGCATGCTAAGCGAGCGTTCTACCATTTGAGCTAATTCCCCTGTCGTCTAAAAAGCACTCTCTTCACTTTTGATCACTCCCCCCTGCAGTGGTGAAATGTGGCTTTTCTTGTTAACTTGTAGTCGTGTAAAGACAGAAGATTGAATTGAACATGAGCTGACGAGGATGGCATTGGAACAGAGGCGTGAAGAGCGCAATTGATTGGGAGGTCTTCACACAGACCTGGAAGGTCTGGAGGGTTTCATGGGTGTCTTTCCTAAGTGGAGACACCAAATAAAGATAGGTTTTTTTCCCCCTCCAGTATCACGAATCCTCCACAGGGGAGGAAGGAAGGGAAGTGCAGCACGGAACTAGATAGCTTCCCTTTCTTGGTAGGGGAATTAGCTCAAATGGTAGAGCGCTCGCTTCGCATGTGAGAGGTAGCGGGATCGACGCCCGCATTCTCCAAAAGGCTTTTAGGCATTTCTTCTACTTACGTAGGGAAAGTCTAGCTAACGTGGAGAAGCGGTTTTGCATCTGAACGTGGGTAAGACAGTCGTAATCAGAAAGGTCTGGATGAGGCATCCATAGGACCCAAAGGACACAAAGTCCCGAGTGGAAGAGGGAGAGAGAGCGGGAGAAGGAAAGAGGTCCCGGGAGACCCCACTGTCCATCGCAGAGAGGCCTGGCTGCAGGGGCTGTAAGGTGGGGCCGAAAACTTGGTGGCGTAGTGACATTCACGGGGCTGGTTGGTGAGCTGCTGTAGCTGGCCAGCTAAGCGCTAACTCGCTAGCCGGCTGGGCCACCGCTAGTCATTCACAGCAGCTCCCAGAGTTTCTCTCTGTTTTCTCTCCGCTGTTCCGTTTCCTCGTCTTGACATTTATACACGGCTCATTCAAAGAGGTAGCAGTATCGTGGCCTCCTCTCATAACTGAGTGCAAAGCAGCTCTCTGTTGTGCAGCAGCTTTGATTTGAAACGCCAGCGGTGCAAGGCATCCAACAGGCTAGGATAGCTGCCTCCGTTTTGGACTCGCTGTTCCCCCCGCCCCCCACCCAAGTATCATAGGGAGCGCTTGCAAGAGGGCTTGCAATTGGTCGCTGGTGTGCGGATTGATTTGCCCTCCTTGACCGGACCCTGTGATTAGATGAGTTGAATTCACTGTCTTCAATGCTGCCGCATGGAGGCCTTAGTCATGGAGCCGGTTAGCTCCACGACATGTAAACGCAGCAGACTAAAGTCAAGCTGACTCGACGAGGATGGGATTCGAACCCACGCGTGCAGAGCACAATGGATTAGCAGTCCATCGCCTTAACCACTCGGCCACCTCGTCTGTTGACGGGGTTTCAATACATACAATCCATACAGCCGTGGCGTTGTATGGACAATCTGTGAAACGCATTGACGTCGGCTAACGTGGCGGTCGTGAGGGCGGTCAGAGTCACGGGACTGAAGGTGTGAATAGTTGAGGAGCCTTTTGGGAAGGATTGAATCATAGCTGACAGTCTAACAGCCCGTTCACACATGCAGACTCCAACACTGGAGACACAACAGGACACCTTTCAGTATGACGTGGACTCTCAAAAACTGCCACTGCTGCTCAAAGGGAAGTTGAGAAAAATTCAACTTTATGCAGAAGTTAAGACTGGAGGAGGAGGTTGAAAGAAATGATGCGCGGGAAGAAAGGACATGCCAGCAGAGTGCTGACCTTACATGTAAGAGGACTCTCTCTATCTCACCTCTGAATTAACCGCACAGATGGGGTTGTTTGCTGTAGTGCACGAGAAAGTCCCAGGCACCATTACGCGGAAACAGCGGGAAAGGCTTGTGGAGAATGCGGGCGTCGATCCCGCTACCTCTCGCATGCTAAGCGAGCGCTCTACCATTTGAGCTAATTCCCCTGTCGTCTAAAAAGCACTCTCTTCACTTTTGATCACTCCCCCCTGCAGTGGTGAAATGTGGCTTTTCTTGTTAACTTGTAGTCGTGTAAAGACAGAAGATTGAATTGAACATGACCTGACGAGGATGGCGTTGGAACAGAGGCGTGAAGAGCGCAATTGATTGGGAAGTCTTCACGCAGACCTGGAAGGTCTGGAGGGTTTCATGGGTGTCTTTCCTAAGTGGAGACACCAAATAAAGATAGGTTTTTTTCCCCCTCCAGTATCACGAATCCTCCACAGGGGAGGAAGGAAGGGAAGTGCAGCACGGAACTAGATAGCTTCCCTTTCTTGGTAGGGGAATTAGCTCAAATGGTAGAGCGCTCGCTTCGCATGTGAGAGGTAGCGGGATCGACGCCCGCATTCTCCAAAAGGCTTTTAGGCATTTCTTCTACTTACGTAGGGAAAGTCTAGCTAACGTGGAGAAGCGGTTTTGCATCTGAACGTGGGTAAGACAGTCGTAATCAGAAAGGTCTGGATGAGGCATCCATAGGACCCAAAGGACACAAAGTCCCGAGTGGAAGAAGGAGAGAGAGCGGGAGAAGGAAAGAGGTCCCGGGAGACCCCACTGTCCATCGCAGAGAGGCCTGGCTGCAGGGGCTGTTAGGTGGGGCCGAAAACTTGGTGGCGTAGTGACATTCACGGGGCTGGTTGGTGAGCTGCTGTAGCTGGCCAGCTAAGCGCTAACTCGCTAGCCGGCTGGGCCACCGCTAGTCATTCACAGCAGCTCCCAGAGTTTCTCTCTGTTTTCTCTCCGCTGTTCCGTTTCCTCGTCTTGACATTTATACACGGCTCATTCAAAGAGGTAGCAGTATCGTGGCCTCCTCTCATAACTGAGTGCAAAGCAGCTCTCTGTTGTGCAGCAGCTTTGATTTGAAACGCCAGCGGTGCAAGGCATCCAACAGGCTAGGATAGCTGCCTCCGTTTTGGACTCTCTGTTCCCCCCGCCCCCCACCCAAGTATCATAGGGAGCGCTTGCAATTGGTCGCTGGTGTGCGGATTGATTTGCCCTCCTTGACCGGACCCTGTGATTAGATGAGTTGAATTCACTGTCTTCAATGCTGCCGCATGGAGGCCTTAGTCATGGAGCCGGTTAGCTTGACGACATGTAAACGCAGCAGACTAAAGTCAAGCTGACTCGACGAGGATGGGATTCGAACCCACGCGTGCAGAGCACAATGGATTAGCAGTCCATCGCCTTAACCACTCGGCCACCTCGTCTGTTGACGGGGTTTCAATACATACAATCCATACAGCCGTGGCGTTGTATGGACAATCTGTGAAACGCATTGACGTCGGCTAACGTGGCGGTCGTGAGGGCGGTCAGAGTCACGGGACTGAAGGTGTGAATAGTTGAGGAGCCTTTTGGGAAGGATTGAATCATAGCTGACAGTCTAACAGCCCGTTCACACATGCAGACTCCAACACTGGAGACACAACAGGACGCCTTTCAGTATGACGTGGACTCTCAAAAACTGCCACTGCTGCTCAAAGGGAAGTTAAGAAAAATTCAACTTTATGCAGAAGTTAAGACTGGAGGAGGAGGTTGAAAGAAATGATGCGCGGGAAGAAAGGACATGCCAGCAGAGTGCTGACCTTACATGTAAGAGGACTCTCTCTATCTCACCTCTGAATTAACCGCACAGATGGGGTTGTTTGCTGTAGTGCACGAGAAAGTCCCAGGCACCATTACGCGGAAACAGCGGGAAAGGCTTGTGGAGAATGCGGGCGTCAATCCCGCTACCTCTCGCATGCTAAGCGAGCGCTCTACCATTTGAGCTAATTCCCCTGTCGTCTAAAAAGCACTCTCTTCACTTTTAATCACTCCCCCCTGCAGTGGTGAAATGTGGCTTTTCTTGTTAACTTGTAGTCGTGTAAAGACAGAAGATTGAATTGAACATGACCTGACGAGGATGGCGTTGGAACAGAGGCGTGAAGAGCGCAATTGATTGGGAAGTCTTCACGCAGACCTGGAAGGTCTGGAGGGTTTCATGGGTGTCTTTCCTAAGTGGAGACACCAAATAAAGATAGGTTTTTTTCCCCCTCCAGTATCACGAATCCTCCACAGGGGAGGAAGGAAGGGAAGTGCAGCACGGAACTAGATAGCTTCCCTTTCTTGGTAGGGGAATTAGCTCAAATGGTAGAGCGCTCGCTTCGCATGTGAGAGGTAGCGGGATCGACGCCCGCATTCTCCAAAAGGCTTTAGGCATTTCTTCTACTTACGTAGGGAAAGTCTAGCTAACGTGGAGAAGCGGTTTTGCATCTGAACGTGGGTAAGACAGTCGTAATCAGAAAGGTCTGGATGAGGCATCCATAGAACCCAAAGGACACAAAGTCCCGAGTGGAAGAGGGAGAGAGAGCGGGAGAAGGAAAGAGGTCCCGGGAGACCCCACTGTCCATCGCAGAGAGGCCTGGCTGCAGGGGCTGTTAGGTGGGGCCGAAAACTTGGTGGCGTAGTGACATTCACGGGGCTGGTTGGTGAGCTGCTGTAGCTGGCCAGCTAAGCGCTAACTCGCTAGCCGGCTGGGCCACCGCTAGTCATTCACAGCAGCTCCCAGAGTTTCTCTCTGTTTTCTCTCCGCTGTTCCGTTTCCTCGTCTTGACATTTATACACGGCTCATTCAAAGAGGTAGCAGTATCGTGGCCTCCTCTCATAACTGAGTGCAAAGCAGCTCTCTGTTGTGCAGCAGCTTTGATTTGAAACACCAGCGGTGCAAGGCATCCAACAGGCTAGGATAGCTGCCTCCGTTTTGGCCTCTCTGTTCCCCCCGCCCCCCACCCAAGTATCATAGGGAGCGCTTGCAAGAGGGCTTGCGATTGGTCGCTGGTGTGCGGATTGATTTCCCCTCCTTGACCGGACCCTGTGATTAGATGAGTTGAATTCACTGCCTTCAATGCTGCCGCATGGAGGCCTTAGTCATGGAGCCGGTTAGCTCCACGACATGTAAACGCAGCAGACTAAAGTCAAGCTGACTCGACGAGGATGGGATTCGAACCCACGCGTGCAGAGCACAATGGATTAGCAGTCCATCGCCTTAACCACTCGGCCACCTCGTCTGTTGACGGGGTTTCAATACATACAATCCATACAGCCGTGGCGTTGTATGGACAATCTGTGAAACGCATTGACGTCGGCTAACGTGGCGGTCGTGAGAGCGGTCAGAGTCACGGGACTGAAGGTGTGAATAGTTGAGGAGCCTTTTGGGAAGGATTGAATCATAGCTGACAGTCTAACAGCCCGTTCACACATGCAGACTCCAACACTGGAGACACAACAGGACACCTTTCAGTATGACGTGGACTCTCAAAAACTGCCACTGCTGCTCAAAGGGAAGTTGAGAAAAATTCAACTTTATGCAGAAGTTAAGACTGGAGGAGGAGGTTGAAAGAAATGATGCGCGGGAAGAAAAGACATGCCAGCAGAGTGCTGACCTTACATGTAAGAGGACTCTCTCTATCTCACCTCTGAATTAACCGCACAGATGGGGTTGTTTGCTGTAGTGCACGAGAAAGTCCCAGGCACCATTACGCGGAGACAGCGGGAAAGGCTTGTGGAGAATGCGGGCGTCGATCCCGCTACCTCTCGCATGCTAAGCGAGCGCTCTACCATTTGAGCTAATTCCCCTGTCGTCTAAAAAGCACTCTCTTCACTTTTGATCACTCCCCCCTGCAGTGGTGAAATGTGGCTTTTCTTGTTAACTTGTAGTCGTGTAAAGACAGAAGATTGAATTGAACATGAGCTGACGAGGATGGCGTTGGAACAGAGGCGTGAAGAGCGCAATTGATTGGGAAGTCTTCACGCAGACCTGGAAGGTCTGGAGGGTTTCATGGGTGTCTTTCCTAAGTGGAGACACCAAATAAAGATAGGTTTTTTTCCCCCTCCAGTATCACGAATCCTCCACAGGGGAGGAAGGAAGGGAAGTGCAGCACGGAACTAGATAGCTTCCCTTTCTTGGTAGGGGAATTAGCTCAAATGGTAGAGCGCTCGCTTCGCATGTGAGAGGTAGCGGGATCGACGCCCGCATTCTCCAAAAGGCTTTTAGGCATTTCTTCTACTTACGTAGGGAAAGTCTAGCTAACGTGGAGAAGCGGTTTTGCATCTGAACGTGGGTAAGACAGTCGTAATCAGAAAGGTCTGGATGAGGCATCCATAGGACCCAAAGGACACAAAGTCCCGAGTGGAAGAGGGAGAGAGAGCGGGAGAAGGAAAGAGGTCCCGGGAGACCCCACTGTCCATCGCAGAGAGGCCTGGCTGCAGGGGCTGTTAGGTGGGGCCGAAAACTTGGTGGCGTAGTGACATTCACGGGGCTGGTTGGTGAGCTGCTGTAGCTGGCCAGCTAAGCGCTAACTCGCTAGCCGGCTGGGCCACCGCTAGTCATTCACAGCAGCTCCCAGAGTTTCTCTCTGTTTTCTCTCCGCTGTTCCGTTTCCTCGTCTTGACATTTATACACGGCTCATTCAAAGAGGTAGCAGTATCGTGGCATCCTCTCATAACTGAGTGCAAAGCAGCTCTGATTTGAAACGCCAGCGGTGCAAGGCATCCAACAGGCTAGGATAGCTGCCTCCGTTTTGGCCTCTCTGTTCCCCCCGCCCCCCACCCAAGTATCATAGGGAGCGCTTGCAAGAGGGCTTGCAATTGGTCGCTGGTGTGCGGATTGATTTGCCCTCCTTGACCGGACCCTGTGATTAGATGAGTTGAATTCACTGCCGGTTAGCTCGACGACATGTAAACGCAGCAGAGGACTCGACGAGGATGGGATTCGAACCCACGCGTGCAGAGCACAATGGATTAGCAGTCCATCGCCTTAACCACTCGGCCACCTCGTCTGTTGACGGGGTTTCAATACATACAATCCATACAGCCGTGGCGTTGTATGGACAATCTGTGAAACGCATTGACGTCGGCTAACGTGGCGGTCCTGAGAGCGGTCAGAGTCACGGGACTGAAGGTGTGAATAGTTGAGGAGCCTTTTGGGAAGGATTGAATCATAGCTGACAGTCTAACAGCCTGTTCACACATGCAGACTCCAACACTGGAGACACAACAGGACACCTTTCAGTATGACGTGGACTCTCAAAAACTGCCACTGCTGCTCAAAGGGAAGTTGAGAAAAATTCAACTTTATGCAGAAGTTAAGACTGGAGGAGGAGGTTGAAAGAAATGATGCGCGGGAAGAAAGGACATGCCAGCAGAGTGCTGACCTTACATGTAAGAGGACTCTCTCTATCTCACCTCTGAATTAACCGCACAGATGGGGTTGTTTGCTGTAGTGCACGAGAAAGTCCCAGGCACCATTACGCGGAGACAGCGGGAAAGGCTTGTGGAGAATGCGGGCGTCGCTCCCGCTACCTCTCGCATGCTAAGCGAGCGCTCTACCATTTGAGCTAATTCCCCTGTCGTCTAAAAAGCACTCTCTTCACTTTTAATCACTCCCCCCCGCAGTCGTGAAATGTGGCTTTTCTTGTTAACTTGTAGTCGTGTAAAGACAGAAGATTGAATTGAACATGAGCTGACGAGGATGGCGTTGGAACAGAGGCGTGAAGAGCGCAATTGATTGGGAGGTCTTCACACAGACCTGGAAGGTCTGGAGGGTTTCATGGGTGTCTTTCCTAAGTGGAGACACCAAATAAAGATAGGTTTTTTTCCCCCTCCAGTATCACGAATCCTCCACAGGGGAGGAAGGAAGGGAAGTGCAGCACGGAACTAGATAGCTTCCCTTTCTTGGTAGGGGAATTAGCTCAAATGGTAGAGCGCTCGCTTCGCATGTGAGAGGTAGCGGGATCGACGCCCGCATTCTCCAAAAGGCTTTTAGGCATTTCTTCTACTTACGTAGGGAAAGTCTAGCTAACGTGGAGAAGCGGTTTTGCATCTGAACGTGGGTAAGACAGTCGTAATCAGAAAGGTCTGGATGAGGCATCCATAGGACCCAAAGGACACAAAGTCCCGAGTGGAAGAGGGAGAGAGAGCGGGAGAAGAAAAGAGGTCCCGGGAGACCCCACTGTCCATCGCAGAGAGGCCTGGCTGCAGGGGCTGTTAGGTGGGGCCGAAAACTTGGTGGCGTAGTGACATTCACGGGGCTGGTTGGTGAGCTGCTGTAGCTGGCCAGCTAAGCGCTAACTCGCTAGCCGGCTGGGCCACCGCTAGTCATTCACAGCAGCTCCCAGAGTTTCTCTCTGTTTTCTCTCCGCTGTTCCGTTTCCTCGTCTTGACATTTATACACGGCTCATTCAAAGAGGTAGCAGTATCGTGGCCTCCTCTCATAACTGAGTGCAAAGCAGCTCTCTGTTGTGCAGCAGCTTTGATTTGAAACGCCAGCGGTGCAAGGCATCCAACAGGCTAGGATAGCTGCCTCCGTTTTGGACTCTCTGTTCCCCCCGCCCCCCACCCAAGTATCATAGGGAGCGCTTGCAATTGGTCGCTGGTGTGCGGATTGATTTGCCCTCCTTGACCGGACCCTGTGATTAGATGAGTTGAATTCACTGTCTTCAATGCTGCCGCATGGAGGCCTTAGTCATGGAGCCGGTTAGCTCCACGACATGTAAACGCAGCAGACTAAAGTCAAGCTGACTCGACGAGGATGGGATTCGAACCCACGCGTGCAGAGCACAATGGATTAGCAGTCCATCGCCTTAACCACTCGGCCACCTCGTCTGTTGACGGGGTTTCAATACATACAATCCATACAGCCGTGGCGTTGTATGGACAATCTGTGAAACGCATTGACGTCGGCTAACGTGGCGGTCGTGAGAGCGGTCAGAGTCACGGGACTGAAGGTGTGAATAGTTGAGGAGCCTTTTGGGAAGGATTGAATCATAGCTGACAGTCTAACAGCCCGTTCACACATGCAGACTCCAACACTGGAGACACAACAGGACGCCTTTCAGTATGACGTGGACTCTCAAAAACTGCCACTGCTGCTCAAAGGGAAGTTGAGAAAAATTCAACTTTATGCAGAATTTAAGACTGGAGGAGGAGGTTGAAAGAAATGATATGCCAGCAGAGTGCTGACCTTACATGTAAGAGGACTCTCTCTATCTCACCTCTGAATTAACCGCACAGATGGGGTTGTTTGCTGTAGTGCACGAGAAAGTCCCAGGCACCATTACGCGGAGACAGCGGGAAAGGCTTGTGGAGAATGCGGGCGTCGATCCCGCTACCTCTCGCATGCTAAGCGAGCGCTCTACCATTTGAGCTAATTCCCCTGTCGTCTAAAAAGCACTCTCTTCACTTTTAATCACTCCCCCCTGCAGTCGTGAAATGTGGCTTTTCTTGTTAACTTGTAGTCGTGTAAAGACAGAAGATTGAATTGAACATGAGCTGACGAGGATGGCGTTGGAACAGAGGCGTGAAGAGCGCAATTGATTGGGAGGTCTTCACACAGACCTGGAAGGTCTGGAGGGTTTCATGGGTGTCTTTCCTAAGTGGAGACACCAAATAAAGATAGGTTTTTTTCCCCCTCCAGTATCACGAATCCTCCACAGGGGAGGAAGGAAGGGAAGTGCAGCACGGAACTAGATAGCTTCCCTTTCTTAGTAGGGGAATTAGCTCAAATGGTAGAGCGCTCGCTTCGCATGTGAGAGGTAGCGGGATCGACGCCCGCATTCTCCAAAAGGCTTTTAGGCATTTCTTCTACTTACGTAGGGAAAGTCTAGCTAACGTGGAGAAGCGGTTTTGCATCTGAACGTGGGTAAGACAGTCGTAATCAGAAAGGTCTGGATGAGGCATCCATAGAACCCAAAGGACACAAAGTCCCGAGTGGAAGAGGGAGAGAGAGCGGGAGAAGGAAAGAGGTCCCGGGAGACCCCACTGTCCATCGCAGAGAGGCCTGGCTGCAGGGGCTGTTAGGTGGGGCCGAAAACTTGGTGGCGTAGTGACATTCACGGGGCTGGTTGGTGAGCTGCTGTAGCTGGCCAGCTAAGCGCTAACTCGCTAGCCGGCTGGGCCACCGCTAGTCATTCACAGCAGCTCCCAGAGTTTCTCTCTGTTTTCTCTCCGCTGTTCCGTTTCCTCGTCTTGACATTTATACACGGCTCATTCAAAGAGGTAGCAGTATCGTGGCCTCCTCTCATAACTGAGTGCAAAGCAGCTCTCTGTTGTGCAGCAGCTTTGATTTGAAACACCAGCGGTGCAAGGCATCCAACAGGCTAGGATAGCTGCCTCCGTTTTGGCCTCTCTGTTCCCCCCGCCCCCCACCCAAGTATCATAGGGAGCGCTTGCAAGAGGGCTTGCGATTGGTCGCTGGTGTGCGGATTGATTTCCCCTCCTTGACCGGACCCTGTGATTAGATGAGTTGAATTCACTGCCTTCAATGCTGCCGCATGGAGGCCTTAGTCATGGAGCCGGTTAGCTCCACGACATGTAAACGCAGCAGACTAAAGTCAAGCTGACTCGACGAGGATGGGATTCGAACCCACGCGTGCAGAGCACAATGGATTAGCAGTCCATCGCCTTAACCACTCGGCCACCTCGTCTGTTGACGGGGTTTCAATACATACAATCCATACAGCCGTGGCGTTGTATGGACAATCTGTGAAACGCATTGACGTCGGCTAACGTGGCGGTCGTGAGAGCGGTCAGAGTCACGGGACTGAAGGTGTGAATAGTTGAGGAGCCTTTTGGGAAGGATTGAATCATAGCTGACAGTCTAACAGCCCGTTCACACATGCAGACTCCAACACTGGAGACACAACAGGACACCTTTCAGTATGACGTGGACTCTCAAAAACTGCCACTGCTGCTCAAAGGGAAGTTGAGAAAAATTCAACTTTATGCAGAAGTTAAGACTGGAGGAGGAGGTTGAAAGAAATGATGCGCGGGAAGAAAAGACATGCCAGCAGAGTGCTGACCTTACATGTAAGAGGACTCTCTCTATCTCACCTCTGAATTAACCGCACAGATGGGGTTGTTTGCTGTAGTGCACAAGAAAGTCCCAGGCACCATTACGCGGAGACAGCGGGAAAGGCTTGTGGAGAATGCGGGCGTCGATCCCGCTACCTCTCGCATGCTAAGCGAGCGCTCTACCATTTGAGCTAATTCCCCTGTCGTCTAAAAAGCACTCTCTTCACTTTTGATCACTCCCCCCTGCAGTGGTGAAATGTGGCTTTTCTTGTTAACTTGTAGTCGTGTAAAGACAGAAGATTGAATTGAACATGAGCTGACGAGGATGGCGTTGGAACAGAGGCGTGAAGAGCGCAATTGATTGGGAAGTCTTCACGCAGACCTGGAAGGTCTGGAGGGTTTCATGGGTGTCTTTCCTAAGTGGAGACACCAAATAAAGATAGGTTTTTTTCCCCCTCCAGTATCACGAATCCTCCACAGGGGAGGAAGGAAGGGAAGTGCAGCACGGAACTAGATAGCTTCCCTTTCTTGGTAGGGGAATTAGCTCAAATGGTAGAGCGCTCGCTTCGCATGTGAGAGGTAGCGGGATCGACGCCCGCATTCTCCAAAAGGCTTTTAGGCATTTCTTCTACTTACGTAGGGAAAGTCTAGCTAACGTGGAGAAGCGGTTTTGCATCTGAACGTGGGTAAGACAGTCGTAATCAGAAAGGTCTGGATGAGGCATCCATAGGACCCAAAGGACACAAAGTCCCGAGTGGAAGAGGGAGAGAGAGCGGGAGAAGGAAAGAGGTCCCGGGAGACCCCACTGTCCATCGCAGAGAGGCCTGGCTGCAGGGGCTGTTAGGTGGGGCCGAAAACTTGGTGGCGTCGTGACATTCACGGGGCTGGTTGGTGAGCTGCTGTAGCTGGCCAGCTAAGCGCTAACTCGCTAGCCGGCTGGGCCACCGCTAGTCATTCACAGCAGCTCCCAGAGTTTCTCTCTGTTTTCTCTCCGCTGTTCCGTTTCCTCGTCTTGACATTTATACACGGCTCATTCAAAGAGGTAGCAGTATCGTGGCATCCTCTCATAACTGAGTGCAAAGCAGCTCTGATTTGAAACGCCAGCGGTGCAAGGCATCCAACAGGCTAGGATAGCTGCCTCCGTTTTGGCCTCTCTGTTCCCCCCGCCCCCCACCCAAGTATCATAGGGAGCGCTTGCAAGAGGGCTTGCGATTGGTCGCTGGTGTGCGGATTGATTTCCCCTCCTTGACCGGACCCTGTGATTAGATGAGTTGAATTCACTGCCTTCAATGCTGCCGCATGGAGGCCTTAGTCATGGAGCCGGTTAGCTTGACGACATGTAAACGCAGCAGCAGTCAAGCTGACTCGACGAGGATGGGATTCGAACCCACGCGTGCAGAGCACAATGGATTAGCAGTCCATCGCCTTAACCACTCGGCCACCTCGTCTGTTGACGGGGTTTCAATACATACAATCCATACAGCCGTGGCGTTGTATGGACAATCTGTGAAACGCATTGACGTCGGCTAACGTGGCGGTCGTGAGAGCGGTCAGAGTCACGGGACTGAAGGTGTGAATAGTTGAGGAGCCTTTTGGGAAGGATTGAATCATAGCTGACAGTCTAACAGCCCGTTCACACATGCAGACTCCAACACTGGAGACACAACAGGACGCCTTTCAGTATGACGTGGACTCTCAAAAACTGCCACTGCTGCTCAAAGGGAAGTTGAGAAAAATTCAACTTTATGCAGAATTTAAGACTGGAGGAGGAGGTTGAAAGAAATGATATGCCAGCAGAGTGCTGACCTTACATGTAAGAGGACTCTCTCTATCTCACCTCTGAATTAACCGCACAGATGGGGTTGTTTGCTGTAGTGCACGAGAAAGTCCCAGGCACCATTACGCGGAGACAGCGGGAAAGGCTTGTGGAGAATGCGGGCGTCGATCCCGCTACCTCTCGCATGCTAAGCGAGCGCTCTACCATTTGAGCTAATTCCCCTGTCGTCTAAAAAGCACTCTCTTCACTTTTGATCACTCCCCCCTGCAGTGGTGAAATGTGGCTTTTCTTGTTAACTTGTAGTCGTGTAAAGACAGAAGATTGAATTGAACATGAGCTGACGAGGATGGCGTTGGAACAGAGGCGTGAAGAGCGCAATTGATTGGGAGGTCTTCACACAGACCTGGAAGGTCTGGAGGGTTTCATGGGTGTCTTTCCTAAGTGGAGACACCAAATAAAGATAGGTTTTTTTCCCCCTCCAGTATCACGAATCCTCCACAGGGGAGGAAGGAAGGGAAGTGCAGCACGGAACTAGATAGCTTCCCTTTCTTAGTAGGGGAATTAGCTCAAATGGTAGAGCGCTCGCTTCGCATGTGAGAGGTAGCGGGATCGACGCCCGCATTCTCCAAAAGGCTTTTAGGCATTTCTTCTACTTACGTAGGGAAAGTCTAGCTAACGTGGAGAAGCGGTTTTGCATCTGAACGTGGGTAAGACAGTCGTAATCAGAAAGGTCTGGATGAGGCATCCATAGAACCCAAAGGACACAAAGTCCCGAGTGGAAGAGGGAGAGAGAGCGGGAGAAGGAAAGAGGTCCCGGGAGACCCCACTGTCCATCGCAGAGAGGCCTGGCTGCAGGGGCTGTTAGGTGGGGCCGAAAACTTGGTGGCGTAGTGACATTCACGGGGCTGGTTGGTGAGCTGCTGTAGCTGGCCAGCTAAGCGCTAACTCGCTAGCCGGCTGGGCCACCGCTAGTCATTCACAGCAGCTCCCAGAGTTTCTCTCTGTTTTCTCTCCGCTGTTCCGTTTCCTCGTCTTGACATTTATACACGGCTCATTCAAAGAGGTAGCAGTATCGTGGCCTCCTCTCATAACTGAGTGCAAAGCAGCTCTCTGTTGTGCAGCAGCTTTGATTTGAAACACCAGCGGTGCAAGGCATCCAACAGGCTAGGATAGCTGCCTCCGTTTTGGCCTCTCTGTTCCCCCCGCCCCCCACCCAAGTATCATAGGGAGCGCTTGCAAGAGGGCTTGCGATTGGTCGCTGGTGTGCGGATTGATTTCCCCTCCTTGACCGGACCCTGTGATTAGATGAGTTGAATTCACTGCCTTCAATGCTGCCGCATGGAGGCCTTAGTCATGGAGCCGGTTAGCTCCACGACATGTAAACGCAGCAGACTAAAGTCAAGCTGACTCGACGAGGATGGGATTCGAACCCACGCGTGCAGAGCACAATGGATTAGCAGTCCATCGCCTTAACCACTCGGCCACCTCGTCTGTTGACGGGGTTTCAATACATACAATCCATACAGCCGTGGCGTTGTATGGACAATCTGTGAAACGCATTGACGTCGGCTAACGTGGCGGTCGTGAGAGCGGTCAGAGTCACGGGACTGAAGGTGTGAATAGTTGAGGAGCCTTTTGGGAAGGATTGAATCATAGCTGACAGTCTAACAGCCCGTTCACACATGCAGACTCCAACACTGGAGACACAACAGGACACCTTTCAGTATGACGTGGACTCTCAAAAACTGCCACTGCTGCTCAAAGGGAAGTTGAGAAAAATTCAACTTTATGCAGAAGTTAAGACTGGAGGAGGAGGTTGAAAGAAATGATGCGCGGGAAGAAAAGACATGCCAGCAGAGTGCTGACCTTACATGTAAGAGGACTCTCTCTATCTCACCTCTGAATTAACCGCACAGATGGGGTTGTTTGCTGTAGTGCACGAGAAAGTCCCAGGCACCATTACGCGGAGACAGCGGGAAAGGCTTGTGGAGAATGCGGGCGTCGATCCCGCTACCTCTCGCATGCTAAGCGAGCGCTCTACCATTTGAGCTAATTCCCCTGTCGTCTAAAAAGCACTCTCTTCACTTTTGATCACTCCCCCCTGCAGTGGTGAAATGTGGCTTTTCTTGTTAACTTGTAGTCGTGTAAAGACAGAAGATTGAATTGAACATGAGCTGACGAGGATGGCGTTGGAACAGAGGCGTGAAGAGCGCAATTGATTGGGAAGTCTTCACGCAGACCTGGAAGGTCTGGAGGGTTTCATGGGTGTCTTTCCTAAGTGGAGACACCAAATAAAGATAGGTTTTTTTCCCCCTCCAGTATCACGAATCCTCCACAGGGGAGGAAGGAAGGGAAGTGCAGCACGGAACTAGATAGCTTCCCTTTCTTGGTAGGGGAATTAGCTCAAATGGTAGAGCGCTCGCTTCGCATGTGAGAGGTAGCGGGATCGACGCCCGCATTCTCCAAAAGGCTTTTAGGCATTTCTTCTACTTACGTAGGGAAAGTCTAGCTAACGTGGAGAAGCGGTTTTGCATCTGAACGTGGGTAAGACAGTCGTAATCAGAAAGGTCTGGATGAGGCATCCATAGGACCCAAAGGACACAAAGTCCCGAGTGGAAGAGGGAGAGAGAGCGGGAGAAGGAAAGAGGTCCCGGGAGACCCCACTGTCCATCGCAGAGAGGCCTGGCTGCAGGGGCTGTTAGGTGGGGCCGAAAACTTGGTGGCGTCGTGACATTCACGGGGCTGGTTGGTGAGCTGCTGTAGCTGGCCAGCTAAGCGCTAACTCGCTAGCCGGCTGGGCCACCGCTAGTCATTCACAGCAGCTCCCAGAGTTTCTCTCTGTTTTCTCTCCGCTGTTCCGTTTCCTCGTCTTGACATTTATACACGGCTCATTCAAAGAGGTAGCAGTATCGTGGCATCCTCTCATAACTGAGTGCAAAGCAGCTCTGATTTGAAACGCCAGCGGTGCAAGGCATCCAACAGGCTAGGATAGCTGCCTCCGTTTTGGCCTCTCTGTTCCCCCCGCCCCCCACCCAAGTATCATAGGGAGCGCTTGCAAGAGGGCTTGCGATTGGTCGCTGGTGTGCGGATTGATTTCCCCTCCTTGACCGGACCCTGTGATTAGATGAGTTGAATTCACTGCCTTCAATGCTGCCGCATGGAGGCCTTAGTCATGGAGCCGGTTAGCTTGACGACATGTAAACGCAGCAGCAGTCAAGCTGACTCGACGAGGATGGGATTCGAACCCACGCGTGCAGAGCACAATGGATTAGCAGTCCATCGCCTTAACCACTCGGCCACCTCGTCTGTTGACGGGGTTTCAATACATACAATCCATACAGCTGTGGCGTTGTATGGACAATCTGTGAAACGCATTGACGTCGGCTAACGTGGCGGTCCTGAGAGCGGTCAGAGTCACGGGACTGAAGGTGTGAATAGTTGAGGAGCCTTTTGGGAAGGATTGAATCATAGCTGACAGTCTAACAGCCTGTTCACACATGCAGACTCCAACACTGGAGACACAACAGGACACCTTTCAGTATGACGTGGACTCTCAAAAACTGCCACTGCTGCTCAAAGGGAAGTTGAGAAAAATTCAACTTTATGCAGAAGTTAAGACTGGAGGAGGAGGTTGAAAGAAATGATGCGCGGGAAGAAAGGACATGCCAGCAGAGTGCTGACCTTACATGTAAGAGGACTCTCTCTATCTCACCTCTGAATTAACCGCACAGATGGGGTTGTTTGCTGTAGTGCACGAGAAAGTCCCAGGCACCATTACGCGGAGACAGCGGGAAAGGCTTGTGGAGAATGCGGGCGTCGCTCCCGCTACCTCTCGCATGCTAAGCGAGCGCTCTACCATTTGAGCTAATTCCCCTGTCGTCTAAAAAGCACTCTCTTCACTTTTAATCACTCCCCCCCGCAGTCGTGAAATGTGGCTTTTCTTGTTAACTTGTAGTCGTGTAAAGACAGAAGATTGAATTGAACATGAGCTGACGAGGATGGCGTTGGAACAGAGGCGTGAAGAGCGCAATTGATTGGGAGGTCTTCACACAGACCTGGAAGGTCTGGAGGGTTTCATGGGTGTCTTTCCTAAGTGGAGACACCAAATAAAGATAGGTTTTTTTCCCCCTCCAGTATCACGAATCCTCCACAGGGGAGGAAGGAAGGGAAGTGCAGCACGGAACTAGATAGCTTCCCTTTCTTGGTAGGGGAATTAGCTCAAATGGTAGAGCGCTCGCTTCGCATGTGAGAGGTAGCGGGATCGACGCCCGCATTCTCCAAAAGGCTTTTAGGCATTTCTTCTACTTACGTAGGGAAAGTCTAGCTAACGTGGAGAAGCGGTTTTGCATCTGAACGTGGGTAAGACAGTCGTAATCAGAAAGGTCTGGATGAGGCATCCATAGGACCCAAAGGACACAAAGTCCCGAGTGGAAGAGGGAGAGAGAGCGGGAGAAGAAAAGAGGTCCCGGGAGACCCCACTGTCCATCGCAGAGAGGCCTGGCTGCAGGGGCTGTTAGGTGGGGCCGAAAACTTGGTGGCGTAGTGACATTCACGGGGCTGGTTGGTGAGCTGCTGTAGCTGGCCAGCTAAGCGCTAACTCGCTAGCCGGCTGGGCCACCGCTAGTCATTCACAGCAGCTCCCAGAGTTTCTCTCTGTTTTCTCTCCGCTGTTCCGTTTCCTCGTCTTGACATTTATACACGGCTCATTCAAAGAGGTAGCAGTATCGTGGCCTCCTCTCATAACTGAGTGCAAAGCAGCTCTCTGTTGTGCAGCAGCTTTGATTTGAAACGCCAGCGGTGCAAGGCATCCAACAGGCTAGGATAGCTGCCTCCGTTTTGGACTCTCTGTTCCCCCCACCCCACACCCAAGTATCATAGGGAGCGCTTGCAATTGGTCGCTGGTGTGCGGATTGATTTGCCCTCCTTGACCGGACCCTGTGATTAGATGAGTTGAATTCACTGTCTTCAATGCTGCCGCATGGAGGCCTTAGTCATGGAGCCGGTTAGCTCCACGACATGTAAACGCAGCAGACTAAAGTCAAGCTGACTCGACGAGGATGGGATTCGAACCCACGCGTGCAGAGCACAATGGATTAGCAGTCCATCGCCTTAACCACTCGGCCACCTCGTCTGTTGACGGGGTTTCAATACATACAATCCATACAGCCGTGGCGTTGTATGGACAATCTGTGAAACGCATTGACGTCGGCTAACGTGGCGGTCGTGAGAGCGGTCAGAGTCACGGGACTGAAGGTGTGAATAGTTGAGGAGCCTTTTGGGAAGGATTGAATCATAGCTGACAGTCTAACAGCCCGTTCACACATGCAGACTCCAACACTGGAGACACAACAGGACGCCTTTCAGTATGACGTGGACTCTCAAAAACTGCCACTGCTGCTCAAAGGGAAGTTGAGAAAAATTCAACTTTATGCAGAAGTTAAGACTGGAGGAGGAGGTTGAAAGAAATGATGCGCGGGAAGAAAGGACATGCCAGCAGAGTGCTGACCTTACATGTAAGAGGACTCTCTCTATCTCACCTCTGAATTAACCGCACAGATGGGGTTGTTTGCTGTAGTGCACGAGAAAGTCCCAGGCACCATTACGCGGAGACAGCGGGAAAGGCTTGTGGAGAATGCGGGCGTCGATCCCGCTACCTCTCGCATGCTAAGCGAGCGCTCTACCATTTGAGCTAATTCCCCTGTCGTCCAAAAAGCACTCTCTTCACTTTTGATCACTCCCCCCTGCAGTCGTGAAATGTGGCTTTTCTTGTTAACTTGTAGTCGTGTACAGACAGAAGATTGAATTGAACATGACCTGACGAGGATGGCGTTGGAACAGAGGCGTGAAGAGCGCAATTGATTGGGAAGTCTTCACGCAGACCTGGAAGGTCTGGAGGGTTTCATGGGTGTCTTTCCTAAGTGGAGACACCAAATAAAGATAGGTTTTTTTCCCCCTCCAGTATCACGAATCCTCCACAGGGGAGGAAGGAAGGGAAGTGCAGCACGGAACTAGATAGCTTCCCTTTCTTGGTAGGGGAATTAGCTCAAATGGTAGAGCGCTCGCTTCGCATGTGAGAGGTAGCGGGATCGACGCCCGCATTCTCCAAAAGGCTTTTAGGCATTTCTTCTACTTACGTAGGGAAAGTCTAGCTAACGTGGAGAAGCGGTTTTGCATCTGAACGTGGGTAAGACAGTCGTAATCAGAAAGGTCTGGATGAGGCATCCATAGGACCCAAAGGACACAAAGTCCCGAGTGGAAGAGGGAGAGAGAGCGGGAGAAGGAAAGAGGTCCCGGGAGACCCCACTGTCCATCGCAGAGAGGCCTGGCTGCAGGGGCTGTTAGGTGGGGCCGAAAACTTGGTGGCGTAGTGACATTCACGGGGCTGGTTGGTGAGCTGCTGTAGCTGGCCAGCTAAGCGCTAACTCGCTAGCCGGCTGGGCCACCGCTAGTCATTCACAGCAGCTCCCAGAGTTTCTCTCTGTTTTCTCTCCGCTGTTCCGTTTCCTTGTCTTGACATTTATACACGGCTCATTCAAAGAGGTAGCAGTATCGTGGCCTCCTCTCATAACTGAGTGCAAAGCAGCTCTCTGTTGTGCAGCAGCTTTGATTTGAAACGCCAGCGGTGCAAGGCATCCAACAGGCTAGGATAGCTGCCTCCGTTTTGGACTCTCTGTTCCCCCCGCCCCCCACCCAAATATCATAGGGATCGCTTGCAATTGGTCGCTGGTGTGCGGATTGATTTGCCCTCCTTGACCGGACCCTGTGATTAGATGAGTTGAATTCACTGCCTTAAATGCTGCCGCATGGAGGCCTTAGTCATGGAGCCGGTTAGCTCCACGACATGTAAACGCAGCAGACTAAAGTCAAGCTGACTCGACGAGGATGGGATTCGAACCCACGCGTGCAGAGCACAATGGATTAGCAGTCCATCGCCTTAACCACTCGGCCACCTCGTCTGTTGACGGGGTTTCAATGTCCATACAGCCGTGGCGTTGTATGGACAATCTGTGAAACGCATTGACGTCGGCTAACGTGGCGGTCGTGAGAGCGGTCAGAGTCACGGGACTGAAGGTGTGAATAGTTGAGGAGCCTTTTGGGAAGGATTGAATCATAGCTGACAGTCTAACAGCCCGTTCACACATGCAGACTCCAACACTGGAGACACAACAGGACGCCTTTCAGTATGACGTGGACTCTCAAAAACTGCCACTGCTGCTCAAAGGGAAGTTGAGAAAAATTCAACTTTATGCAGAAGTTAAGACTGGAGGAGGAGGTTGAAAGAAATGATGCGCGGGAAGAAAGGACATGCCAGCAGAGTGCTGACCTTACATGTAAGAGGACTCTCTCTATCTCACCTTTGAATTAACCGCACAGATGGGGTTGTTTGCTGTAATGCACGAGAAAGTCCCAGGCACCATTACGCGGAGACAGCGGGAAAGGCTTGTGGAGAATGCGGGCGTCGATCCCGCTACCTCTCGCATGCTAAGCGAGCGCTCTACCATTTGAGCTAATTCCCCTGTCGTCCAAAAAGCACTCTCTTCACTTTTGATCACTCCCCCCTGCAGTCGTGAAATGTGGCTTTTCTTGTTAACTTGTAGTCGTGTAAAGACAGAAGATTGAATTGAACATGAGCTGACGAGGATGGCGTTGGAACAGAGGCGTGAAGAGCGCAATTGATTGGGAAGTCTTCACGCAGACCTGGAAGGTCTGGAGGGTTTCATGGGTGTCTTTCCTAAGTGGAGACACCAAATAAAGATAGGTTTTTTTCCCCCTCCAGTATCACGAATCCTCCACAGGGGAGGAAGGAAGGGAAGTGCAGCACGGAACTAGATAGCTTCCCTTTCTTGGTAGGGGAATTAGCTCAAATGGTAGAGCGCTCGCTTCGCATGTGAGAGGTAGCGGGATCGACGCCCGCATTCTCCAAAAGGCTTTTAGGCATTTCTTCTACTTACGTAGGGAAAGTCTAGCTAACGTGGAGAAGCGGTTTTGCATCTGAACGTGGGTAAGACAGTCGTAATCAGAAAGGTCTGGATGAGGCATCCATAGGACCCAAAGGACACAAAGTCCCGAGTGGAAGAGGGAGAGAGAGCGGGAGAAGAAAAGAGGTCCCGGGAGACCCCACTGTCCATCGCAGAGAGGCCTGGCTGCAGGGGCTGTTAGGTGGGGCCGAAAACTTGGTGGCGTAGTGACATTCACGGGGCTGGTTGGTGAGCTGCTGTAGCTGGCCAGCTAAGCGCTAACTCGCTAGCCGGCTGGGCCACCGCTAGTCATTCACAGCAGCTCCCAGAGTTTCTCTCTGTTTTCTCTCCGCTGTTCCGTTTCCTCGTCTTGACATTTATACACGGCTCATTCAAAGAGGTAGCAGTATCGTGGCCTCCTCTCATAACTGAGTGCAAAGCAGCTCTCTGTTGTGCAGCAGCTTTGATTTGAAACGCCAGCGGTGCAAGGCATCCAACAGGCTAGGATAGCTGCCTCCGTTTTGGACTCTCTGTTCCCCCCACCCCACACCCAAGTATCATAGGGAGCGCTTGCAATTGGTCGCTGGTGTGCGGATTGATTTGCCCTCCTTGACCGGACCCTGTGATTAGATGAGTTGAATTCACTGTCTTCAATGCTGCCGCATGGAGGCCTTAGTCATGGAGCCGGTTAGCTCCACGACATGTAAACGCAGCAGACTAAAGTCAAGCTGACTCGACGAGGATGGGATTCGAACCCACGCGTGCAGAGCACAATGGATTAGCAGTCCATCGCCTTAACCACTCGGCCACCTCGTCTGTTGACGGGGTTTCAATACATACAATCCATACAGCCGTGGCGTTGTATGGACAATCTGTGAAACGCATTGACGTCGGCTAACGTGGCGGTCGTGAGAGCGGTCAGAGTCACGGGACTGAAGGTGTGAATAGTTGAGGAGCCTTTTGGGAAGGATTGAATCATAGCTGACAGTCTAACAGCCCGTTCACACATGCAGACTCCAACACTGGAGACACAACAGGACGCCTTTCAGTATGACGTGGACTCTCAAAAACTGCCACTGCTGCTCAAAGGGAAGTTGAGAAAAATTCAACTTTATGCAGAAGTTAAGACTGGAGGAGGAGGTTGAAAGAAATGATGCGCGGGAAGAAAGGACATGCCAGCAGAGTGCTGACCTTACATGTAAGAGGACTCTCTCTATCTCACCTCTGAATTAACCGCACAGATGGGGTTGTTTGCTGTAGTGCACGAGAAAGTCCCAGGCACCATTACGCGGAGACAGCGGGAAAGGCTTGTGGAGAATGCGGGCGTCGATCCCGCTACCTCTCGCATGCTAAGCGAGCGCTCTACCATTTGAGCTAATTCCCCTGTCGTCCAAAAAGCACTCTCTTCACTTTTGATCACTCCCCCCTGCAGTCGTGAAATGTGGCTTTTCTTGTTAACTTGTAGTCGTGTACAGACAGAAGATTGAATTGAACATGACCTGACGAGGATGGCGTTGGAACAGAGGCGTGAAGAGCGCAATTGATTGGGAAGTCTTCACGCAGACCTGGAAGGTCTGGAGGGTTTCATGGGTGTCTTTCCTAAGTGGAGACACCAAATAAAGATAGGTTTTTTTCCCCCTCCAGTATCACGAATCCTCCACAGGGGAGGAAGGAAGGGAAGTGCAGCACGGAACTAGATAGCTTCCCTTTCTTGGTAGGGGAATTAGCTCAAATGGTAGAGCGCTCGCTTCGCATGTGAGAGGTAGCGGGATCGACGCCCGCATTCTCCAAAAGGCTTTTAGGCATTTCTTCTACTTACGTAGGGAAAGTCTAGCTAACGTGGAGAAGCGGTTTTGCATCTGAACGTGGGTAAGACAGTCGTAATCAGAAAGGTCTGGATGAGGCATCCATAGGACCCAAAGGACACAAAGTCCCGAGTGGAAGAGGGAGAGAGAGCGGGAGAAGGAAAGAGGTCCCGGGAGACCCCACTGTCCATCGCAGAGAGGCCTGGCTGCAGGGGCTGTTAGGTGGGGCCGAAAACTTGGTGGCGTAGTGACATTCACGGGGCTGGTTGGTGAGCTGCTGTAGCTGGCCAGCTAAGCGCTAACTCGCTAGCCGGCTGGGCCACCGCTAGTCATTCACAGCAGCTCCCAGAGTTTCTCTCTGTTTTCTCTCCGCTGTTCCGTTTCCTTGTCTTGACATTTATACACGGCTCATTCAAAGAGGTAGCAGTATCGTGGCCTCCTCTCATAACTGAGTGCAAAGCAGCTCTCTGTTGTGCAGCAGCTTTGATTTGAAACGCCAGCGGTGCAAGGCATCCAACAGGCTAGGATAGCTGCCTCCGTTTTGGACTCTCTGTTCCCCCCGCCCCCCACCCAAATATCATAGGGATCGCTTGCAATTGGTCGCTGGTGTGCGGATTGATTTGCCCTCCTTGACCGGACCCTGTGATTAGATGAGTTGAATTCACTGCCTTAAATGCTGCCGCATGGAGGCCTTAGTCATGGAGCCGGTTAGCTCCACGACATGTAAACGCAGCAGACTAAAGTCAAGCTGACTCGACGAGGATGGGATTCGAACCCACGCGTGCAGAGCACAATGGATTAGCAGTCCATCGCCTTAACCACTCGGCCACCTCGTCTGTTGACGGGGTTTCAATGTCCATACAGCCGTGGCGTTGTATGGACAATCTGTGAAACGCATTGACGTCGGCTAACGTGGCGGTCGTGAGAGCGGTCAGAGTCACGGGACTGAAGGTGTGAATAGTTGAGGAGCCTTTTGGGAAGGATTGAATCATAGCTGACAGTCTAACAGCCCGTTCACACATGCAGACTCCAACACTGGAGACACAACAGGACGCCTTTCAGTATGACGTGGACTCTCAAAAACTGCCACTGCTGCTCAAAGGGAAGTTGAGAAAAATTCAACTTTATGCAGAAGTTAAGACTGGAGGAGGAGGTTGAAAGAAATGATGCGCGGGAAGAAAGGACATGCCAGCAGAGTGCTGACCTTACATGTAAGAGGACTCTCTCTATCTCACCTTTGAATTAACCGCACAGATGGGGTTGTTTGCTGTAATGCACGAGAAAGTCCCAGGCACCATTACGCGGAGACAGCGGGAAAGGCTTGTGGAGAATGCGGGCGTCGATCCCGCTACCTCTCGCATGCTAAGCGAGCGCTCTACCATTTGAGCTAATTCCCCTGTCGTCCAAAAAGCACTCTCTTCACTTTTGATCACTCCCCCCTGCAGTCGTGAAATGTGGCTTTTCTTGTTAACTTGTAGTCGTGTAAAGACAGAAGATTGAATTGAACATGAGCTGACGAGGATGGCGTTGGAACAGAGGCGTGAAGAGCGCAATTGATTGGGAAGTCTTCACGCAGACCTGGAAGGTCTGGAGGGTTTCATGGGTGTCTTTCCTAAGTGGAGACACCAAATAAAGATAGGTTTTTTTCCCCCTCCAGTATCACGAATCCTCCACAGGGGAGGAAGGAAGGGAAGTGCAGCACGGAACTAGATAGCTTCCTTTTCTTGGTAGGGGAATTAGCTCAAATGGTAGAGCGCTCGCTTCGCATGTGAGAGGTAGCGGGATCGACGCCCGCATTCTCCAAAAGGCTTTTAGGCATTTCTTCTACTTACGTAGGGAAAGTCTAGCTAACGTGGAGAAGCGGTTTTGCATCTGAACGTGGGTAAGACAGTCGTAATCAGAAAGGTCTGGATGAGGCATCCATAGGACCCAAAGGACACAAAGTCCCGAGTGGAAGAGGGAGAGAGAGCGGGAGAAGGAAAGAGGTCCCGGGAGACCCCACTGTCCATCGCAGAGAGGCCTGGCTGCAGGGGCTGTTAGGTGGGGCCGAAAACTTGGTGGCGTAGTGACATTCACGGGGCTGGTTGGTGAGCTGCTGTAGCTGGCCAGCTAAGCGCTAACTCGCTAGCCGGCTGGGCCACCGCTAGTCATTCACAGCAGCTCCCAGAGTTTCTCTCTGTTTTCTCTCCGCTGTTCCGTTTCCTCGTCTTGACATTTATACACGGCTCATTCAAAGAGGTAGCAGTATCGTGGCCTCCTCTCATAACTGAGTGCAAAGCAGCTCTCTGTTGTGCAGCAGCTTTGATTTGAAACGCCAGCGGTGCAAGGCATCCAACAGGCTAGGATAGCTGCCTCCGTTTTGGACTCTCTGTTCCCCCCGCCCCCCACCCAAGTATCATAGGGAGCGCTTGCAAGAGGGCTTGCGATTGGTCGCTGGTGTGCGGATTGATTTGCCCTCCTTGACCGGACCCTAGATGAGTTGAATTCACTGTCTTCAATGCTGCCGCATGGAGGCCTTAGTCATGGAGCCGGTTAGCTCCACGACATGTAAACGCAGCAGACTAAAGTCAAGCTGACTCGACGAGGATGGGATTCGAACCCACGCGTGCAGAGCACAATGGATTAGCAGTCCATCGCCTTAACCACTCGGCCACCTCGTCTGTTGACGGGGTTTCAATACATACAATCCATACAGCCGTGGCGTTGTATGGACAATCTGTGAAACGCATTGACGTCGGCTAACGTGGCGGTCGTGAGAGCGGTCAGAGTCACGGGACTGAAGGTGTGAATAGTTGAGGAGCCTTTTGGGAAGGATTGAATCATAGCTGACAGTCTAACAGCCCGTTCACACATGCAGACTCCAACACTGGAGACACAACAGGACGCCTTTCAGTATGACGTGGACTCTCAAAAACTGCCACTGCTGCTCAAAGGGAAGTTGAGAAAAATTCAACTTTATGCAGAAGTTAAGACTGGAGGAGGAGGTTGAAAGAAATGATGCGCGGGAAGAAAGGACATGCCAGCAGAGTGCTGACCTTACATGTAAGAGGACTCTCTCTATCTCACCTCTGAATTAACCGCACAGATGGGGCCGAGAATAATGTGGAAACTTGAAGCCTCCAGTACACATACACTGAAAACGGACTTCACAGTGAAGGAGGAGGCATCTTCTGCAGCGGCTAAATTACTGAAATGATTTGTACATTTACAAACATTGTAATTTTTGATGAGGGAGAAAGAATGGATGTAATTTTAAGAATTTTAGAAGATAAGTGAAATATCATTTGTGGAAAAAGTACATGAGACACCCATTATTATTCAATCATACAGTATTTTATATACATCTAAAACAGACCTGCAGCAGATCTTTAAACATTAATATTAAATTGCTGTGTGTTTTTTTACAATAAAATCAGCTTTCATGGTTTAATATATGTGTTTGTTTTTGTCCGTGTGTGTAGCTGAGGCTGGCCTGCAGATGACCTGTCAGACTCAACAGCAGCTGGAGGCAGATCTTACAGCACCTGAGGAAAACAAAACACACAGACAGGTAATGGTAACACACACACACACACACACACACCTGTTAAACCAGGATCAGAATCCGTTTGGTGAGACAGTTGCTGGTATGATCCTGTGAGTGTCTCTTACAGACCTTTTAGACCAAAAAGGTCCAGGAACTGTGGAACTAGAGGAGCTAATCTCACGAGCTAAAAGTCTCTTTGTGCACTTTGTGTTTCATCTGAAGAGTCGTGTAGATGGCAAAACAGACCAATGGACCAATGCACCGTATAAATAAACTTGCCTTGCCTTGATATGGCGCTACATAGGGTGCAAACTAACAATTGTTTTTCTTATCAATGAATCTGTTGATAATTTTCTCGATTATTCATTCTAAAAGAAAACTCCTAAAACCCAAGATGGTGTCCTCAAAATACCTGTTGTGTCTGCCCAAATATCCAAAACCTAAAGGTATTCAATTAACTATCACATTAGACAAAGAACGCAGCAAAATCTCACATTTGAGAAGCTGGATCAAAGTAACTTTTGGCATTTTGTTTAAAAAATACTTTTATAAAACATGAGGAAACATGTTCTCATGTTGTTCTTCATATGTGCGTTTTAGTTGCATTTAATGAATGAAGGAAAAAGAGACTAAAGACTCCAGAACACTGCAGACAGTCAGCTGACTGTTTGATAGTTACCACAAAAACATCAATTTATTTCTCTCATTCACTGTCTCGCTCTTTCTCTTTCTCACTCTTTTCCATAAATGACAACAGGTGTCAACAGGAAGCCTAACATCCATCCTAGAGTACTTCCTTGTTTTATGCTGTTTTTGACCAATCAGTAACATTCATCCCTGCAAATCCCGCCCCTAAAGTTCCCATCACATTTAAATCCTGCTTCCTTCAGTGTAGAGTCAGATTTACTTCCTGAGTTCCTCAGAAGGTTCCTGGTCCTCTGGGCCTTGATTGATTGATTGATTGATTGACTGATTGATTGATGGAGAGCTCTGATTGGTCAGGGTCCAACATGGTCTTTCAGGTCTCTCAGCCCGTCACAGTAAGGATCTATAACTTTATGATCAGCTGATCTGATACAGAAACCATCTCAACAGACTAAAATATGATGCAGACTGATCCCGAAACATGGATCTAAGACAGTAAAACGTTTCTTGTGTGTGTGTGTGTGTGTGTGTGTGTGTGTGTGTGTGTGTGTGTGTGTGTGTGTGTGTGTGTGTCTGTGTGTGAGTGTGTGTGTGTCTGTGTGTGTCTGTGTGTGTGTGTGTGTGTGTGTGTCTGTGTGTGGTGTGTGTCTGTGTGTGTCTGTGTGTGTGTCTGTGTGTGTGTGTGTGTATGTGTCTGTGTGTGAGTGTGTGTGTGTGTCTGTGTGTGGTGTGTGTCTGTGTGTGAGTGTGTGTGTGTCTGTGTGTGTGTCTGTGTATGTGTCTGTGTATGTGTCTGTGTGTGTGTGTCTGTGTGTGTGTGTGTGTGTGTCTGTGTGTGTGTCTGTGTGTGTGTGTCTGTGTGTGTGTGTGTGTGTGTCTGTGTGTGTGTCTGTGTGTGAGTGTGTCTGTGTGTGTGTGTGTCTGTGTGTGAGTGTGTCTGTGTGTGAGTGTGTCTGTGTGTGAGTGTGTGTGTGTGTCTGTGTGTGTGTCTGTGTGTGAGTGTGTGTGTGTGTGTCTGTGTGTGTGTCTGTGTGTGTGTCTGTGTGTGTGTCTGTGTGTGTGTGTGTCTGTGTGTGAGTGTGTCTGTGTGTGAGTGTGTGTGTGTGTCTGTGTGTGTGTCTGTGTGTGAGTGTGTGTGTGTGTGTGTCTGTGTGTGTGTTTGTGTGTGTGTGTGTGTGTGTGTGTGTGTGTGTGTGTGTGTGTCTGTTTGTGTGTGTGTGTGTGTGTGTCTGTTTGTGTGTGTGTGTGTCTGTTTGTGTGTGTGTCTGTTTGTGTGTGTGTGTGTGTGTGTGTGTGTCTGTTTGTGTGTGTGTGTGTGTCTGTTTGTGTGTGTGTGTGTGTGTGTGTGTGTGTGTGTGTGTGTGTCTGTTTGTGTGTGTGTGTGTGTGTGTGTGTGTGTGTGTGTCCTGCAGGAGGTGCTGTGTTGTCTCCTCGGTAAACTGTCCGTCCTGGACAAGCTGAGAGACGAAGCAGAGGAGATGAGCAGACAGATGGACAGACAGACGGAGGAGAGCAGGAGGACCCAGAGAGAGACAGAAGATCTGGAGACACAACTACTGACACTGGACATCACAGACCCACAACATGTGAGTAACACTGATATTAACACAACTACTGACACTGGACAGAAATGTACATAATAAATTACATTAGAACTCACATCAACTGTGTCGTCTGTGTTATTCAGACTAAACACAACTTATCTGTCGGTCCAGTTTAATCCGAAGACTCTATAACTACACGGTCGTCTGCCTTTTCACGACACAAACTCACAAAAACTGAGAACTGAGAAGAAAAGACACGTTGAAGACTGCAGGAGGGACTGAAGGTCAACAGAAAGATTTTAGGTGGAGTGTTCCTTTAAAGCACAGGGGAATTAGCTCAAATGGTAGAGCGCTCGCTTAGCATGCGAGAGGTAGCGGGATCGATGCCCGCATTCTCCAGGAAGACTTTTAACCCTTTGTGCTCTGAGCAGGTTTACTGGGAACACATCACAAGTAGTCAAAGTAGAAATACTTCAATGCAACATACAATATATCACATTACAAGGAATCAGCCAGAAACAGCTCTGCAACACAATGAAAGTATTCAAGTATTGATATTATCTTTATTGATATAAATGCATATCATCTAATAAATAACAAGTTCTTTTTTTTTAACTTATTTTATTTCCTTTTCTCGAGTGCAGTCGTACAGAACAATCAGCTTTTCAAATATTTACATTAATACAGGTGTGAATGAAGCAATGTTAAGTTGACCTTCCATCATGTGTCCATCATCCATACAGCCATGATCAGTGCACAAGTAAATAAAATGAATAAAAATAATAATAATAATAATTTAAAAAAAGGTAAATAAAAAAATTAATTAATTAAATAAATAAATAAACAAATTATAAAAACAAAGTAAAACAAAAAAAAGCTACAAATACATACATACATATATATACACTTCAAGTTAAACTTCAGGTAAATTGTTCACATTTAAATAAGAAGAGGATGAGAACATTATTCTCCTCAGAGGGAAAGAAAAGAAATAATAAGTGAACATTTGGTGAAGAACACGTCTGTCTCTAGTTGTAACCTCGCTATAATAAACATCCTTTATCTTCTCTCCCAGTGAGTCACTGGGAGGTTTCAGCCGTCATCATCTTTCTTGGCCACTAAAAGAAGAATTCTCAGTAATGATATCTGATTATTGTTTTCTACATTTTCTGGCAATATTCCTACAACAAAGTAAGATGGTTGTAATGGCACCTCTATTTTTAAACACTGTTTAATCTCATGTTGTGTGTCATGCCAGTAACCCGACAGCTTTGGACAGTCCCAGAGTATATATATGTATGGTCTCCCGCCAGGCCGCAGCCCCTCCAGCGATGACCTGAGGTGCCCCCGCATTTTGAAGAAACAAGAGGTGTCCTAAAATATCTCATTTTAATTTTCCATTCAAACTCCGTCTACGTGGGGCTGTTGGTTACCTCGTGTCCCTTCTCTACATGACGGCTCCCACTCCTCGTCTGTAATTACTGTGTTCATTTCTAATTCCCACTTTTCCTGAACAACCAAACTATTATCCCTGGGATTGTCTCGTAGTATCTCATATATGTGTTATATGATCTTCTTTTTGATGGTTCCTTGAATTGTCAGCATGATAAAACGCTCTATATTTGATGGTGTGGTGCATAGTTTATCCCATTCTTGGTGTGTCTGCAGATAATGTCTCAACTGTAGATACTTAAAGGAATCATGAGTTGAAAGATTGTATCTACGCTGACGTTGTTCGAAGGACATTAGAACTCCTTCAAACAGCTGGCTCAGCATAATCAAACCTTTTTCTTGCCATTTTTTGAATCCTGCTCCTAATCTGGATGGAGGAAAATCAGTGTTATTTGCAATCTTCACTGCTCTAGATGTTGACGTGGGGAGTTTTGACCATATTCTCAAGGTATTCTTTATCCATTGGTTATTGATTTTATTTGCCCAATAACAAGTTCTGATTACACATGTGATCATGCTTTCCATAATAATGGAAGTATTCACTTATAATGTTTGATTATAAAGCACTAACCCTAAAATGACCTATAATATCCCTGATAAAGACCTGATACTTTATGATAAATAATTCAAACTACTGTTGCAAACATCAGCAATGAAGCTTTAAACTGTAAAAGTGGAGGAGGGGCCTGAACTCTGGAGAGGAGGAGGAGGAGGAGGAGGAGGAGGAGGGAGCACAGGGGAATTAGCTCAAATGGTAGAGCGCTCGCTTAGCATGCGAGAGGTAGCGGGATCGATGCCCGCATTCTCCAGGAGACTTTTAACCCTTTCTGCTCTGCTCTGTTCTGTCTGGAGAGAAAAACATGTTAAAAGGTTTTAAGATGCAGAATCTGATGTTCCTTCTCTCACCACAGTCATCCCCTGCTGTGAGGTTGTCGTGGAGACGTGTTTCATCGGACCGACCCGGGCTAATATAGCTTGTGTGAACCTGTCAGTGTGGAAAGATCATTACATTCATTATGCTCTCATATCTAAATAACCATCTGTAATCCAACTAAAACTGAAAGCCAGTTACAGTTATCTTGTTTATATGTCTGACTGTAATGTGAAAGGATTTCTACTACTGATGACAGAGCAGAAAAGGTTAAAAGTCTCCTGGAGAATGCGGGCATCGATCCCGCTACCTCTCGCATGCTAAGCGAGCGCTCTACCATTTGAGCTAATTCCCCTGTGCTCCCTCCTCCTCTCCAGAGTGCAGGCCCCTCCTCCACTTTTACAGTTTAAAGCTTCATTGCTGATGTTTGCAACAGTAGTTTGAATTATTTATCATAAAGTATCAGGTCTTTATCAGGGATATTATAGGTCATTTTAGGGTTAGTGCTTTATAATCAAACATTATAAGTGGCTTTTTTGAATACTTCCATTATTATGGAAAGCATGATCACATGTTTAATCAGAACTTATTTATTAAATGATACACATTTATATCAATGAAGAGAATATCATTTCTATACTTGCATAGTGTTCCAAACCTATTTTTAGCTGATTATACATGTTTACTTTTACTGAAGTGAAACTGTGTGCAGGACTTTTCCTGCTCATGTAGTATATTGTATGTTGCATTGAAGTATTTCTGCTTTGACTACTCTGTTCCCAGTAAACATGCTCAGACAGAGCAGAAAGGGTTAAAAGTCTTTCTGGAGAATGCGGGCATCGATCGCGCTACCTCTCGCATGCTAAGCGAGCGCTCTACCATTTGAGCTAATTCCCCTGTGCTCCCTCCTCCTTCACTCCCCCTCCCGCCTGCATGTCCTGTGACCTCTGCTGCTCAGCAGCTGCGTCTCAGTTCAGGATCTTCATCCTTCTGCATTTGAAGACCAAATGCATCACAGCAGCGCGACCAAGGCTGTCTCAATTCAAAGGCTCCTTCAGAGGAAATGTGCTCTTCTCAGCCCAAAGTTAGAGGATCCAATAGATGGATCCTTCGCGGCCTAACTGCCGGTTGGTGCTGTCTGATTGTCAGCTGCAGCTGCACAGGTTTGTAGGCGAAAGTAGCGACGCTTCATGACACCTCTGTAGACCAGACCGTCACATTTAACAACGCCGTAGTAGACCAGACCGTCACATTTAACAACGCCGTAGTAGACCAGACAGTCTCATTTAACAACGCCACAGTAGACCAGACCGTCTCATTTAACAACGCCACAGTAGACCAGACCGTCTCATTTAACAACGCCGTAGTAGACCAGACCGTCACATTTAACAACACCGTAGTAGACCAGACAGTCACATTTAACAACGCCGTAGTAGACCAGACCGTCACATTTAACAACGCCGTAGTAGACCAGACAGTCACATTTAACAACGCCGTAGTAGACCAGACCGTCACATTTAACAACGCCGTAGTAGACCAGACCGTCACATTTAACAACGCCGTAGTAGACCAGACAGTCACATTTAACAATGCTGTAGTAGACCAGACCGTCTCATTTAACAACGCCGTAGTAGACCAGACCGTCTCATTTAACAATGCCACAGTAGACCAGACCGTCTCATTTAACAACACCGTAGTAGACCAGACCGTCTCATTTAACAACGCCGTAGTAGACCAGACCGTCACATTTAACAACGCCGCAGTAGACCAGACCGTCACATTTAACAATGCCACAGTAGACCAGACAGTCACATTTAACAACGCCACAGTAGACCAGACCGTCACATTTAACAATGCCACAGTAGACCAGACAGTCACATTTAACAACGCCACAGTAGACCAGACCGTCACATTTAACAACGCCGTAGTAGACCAGACCGTCTCATTTAACAATGCCACAGTAGACCAGACCGTCACATTTAACAATGCTGTAGTAGACCAGACCGTCTCATTTAACAACGCCGTAGTAGACCAGACCGTCTCATTTAACAACACCGTAGTAGACCAGACCGTCACATTTAACAATGCTGTAGTAGACCAGACCGTCACATTTAACAACGCCGTAGTAGACCAGACCGTCTCATTTAACAACGCCGTAGTAGACCAGACCGTCTCATTTAACAACACCGTAGTAGACCAGACCGTCTCATTTAACAACGCCGCAGTAGACCAGACCGTCTCATTTAACAACGCCGTAGTAGACCAGACAGTCACATTTAACAACGCCGTAGTAGACCAGACAGTCACATTTAACAACGCCGTAGTAGACCAGACAGTCACATTTAACAACGCCGTAGTAGACCAGACCGTCTCATTTAACAACGCCGTAGTAGACCAGACAGTCACATTTAACAACGCCGCAGTAGACCAGACCGTCACATTTAACAACGCCGTAGTAGACCAGACAGTCACATTTAACAACGCCGCAGTAGACCAGACAGTCACATTTAACAACGCCGTAGTAGACCAGACAGTCACATTTAACAACGCCGTAGTAGACCAGACCGTCACATTTAACAACGCCGCAGTAGACCAGACCGTCTCATTTAACAACGCCGCAGTAGACCGCGTTGTTTGAAGCATGCAGCCCCTGAACTGAGACACAGCTGGCGTCTCCATGTCTGACCTGACCGTCTCCTCGTGGTCACGTCGGGTAACTAATCAAACTGTCACTACATTTCAGACAATATTAATAAAACAATGTATAATATTGTACTTTTTAATGCACTATATTTATTTGACTACTATAATTACTCTACAGATTCACATTTCACACAGAAAACATAAAGTATATGATGTATTTCTAAAGATTAAACTTCTGAACAGCATATAAAGTAAATAAACTGAGCTGCATTTTAATGCTACTTATACTTTCAGGAATCTGTATTAATAAACAATAATATAAACGACATAATAATATAACTACAGAAGCAGTCATTCTACATTATAAGGATTTATTCTGATGTTTTAAGTACATTTTGCCAACAAAACCTTTACTTTAGTAAGATTTAGGACTTTTAATTGTAATGGAGTATTTCTTCTTTTACTTTTTTTAAACACTTCTTGTTCTGTTGCTGTTTCCAGTAAACAAGCTCAGACAGAGCAGAGCAGAAAGGGTTAAAAGTCTCCTGGAGAATGCGGGCATCGATCCCGCTACCTCTCGCATGCTAAGCGAGCGCTCTACCATTTGAGCTAATTCCCCTGTGCTCCCTCCTCCTCCTCCTCCTCCTCCTCCTCCTCCTCCTCTCCAGAGTGCAGGCCCCTCCTCCACTTTTACAGTTTAAAGCTTCATTGTTGATGTTTGCAACAGTAGTTTGAATTATTTATCATAAAGTATCAGGTCTTTATCAGGGATATTATAGGTCATTTTAGGGTTAGTGCTTTATAATCAAACATTATAAGTGGCTTTTTTGAATACTTCCATTATTATGGAAAGCATGATCACATGTTTAATCAGAACTTATTTATTAAATGATACACATTTATATCAATGAAGAGAATATCATTTCTATACTTGCATAGTGTTCCAAACCTATTTTTAGCTGATTATACATGTTTACTTTTACTGAAGTGAAACTGTGTGCAGGACTTTTCCTGCTCATGTAGTATATTGTATGTTGCATTGAAGTATTTCTGCTTTGACTACTCTGTTCCCAGTAAACATGCTCAGACAGAGCAGAAAGGGTTAAAAGTCTTTCTGGAGAATGCGGGCATCGATCCCGCTACCTCTCACATGCTAAGCGAGCGCTCTACCATTTGAGCTAATTCCCCTGTGCTCCCTCCTCCTCCTGCTGACCCTTCTCCTGCTTCTTCCCCTGAAAACAAACATGCAGTGAAACAGCAGCAGTGAGAAGCTGCAGTCGTCTCTTTAAACCCTGCAGTGAGTCTCTTTCTTCTCCTGCTTGTCTTCTGAGCTGACAGCAAAGACTAACTGTGGTGTACAAACACTGGTCTCTAACAGCAGCAACAGGTCGTCCTCTCTTTAAGAACCTCTGACTCCTCCCCCAGGGATCCCCCCTCTGAGGGGCGGGGCTTACCAACTTTAACTGGCTCCCATTGGCCTGGTTGGCCTGTCACTCTGCAGCTGTCCCTCTGATTGGCTGCAAGAAAGATTTCCTGTGTTGATTCAAAGAAAGGAGAGAGAGAGAGAGCAGGAGAGGAAGGGAAGTTTGTAACGGAGAGAAGACAGAAGAGAGGAAAACACAGACCGGAGACGAGTTCAGAGCAGAGAGATGGAGCGAGAGATGTTTAGTGCAGAGAGGAGGAGGTGAAATGTTGTTTACTGAGGACTGACAGACGAGAGGAAGAGGAGGAGGGGGGAGGACATGCAGGATGTTACCCAGCAGCCCCCTGTGGTCTCTGGGGTGGAGGACGGAGAATCAGAAGCAGACGGTTAGACTGAACTGATCCTTCATCACACTGTGAGTTCACAGCACACAGCTTATAAACTAACATAGAAACAAACACGCTGAGAACAAAGTCAGTGTTAAATGTGTCAGGCAGGAAAATAACATTATATATATATCACATCCTGTCATCAGTGATTATGAGAAATGTTCCTTAAAAATATATTAGACAGAAAACTTTCAGAATTGTATTTTATGTCTTTGTTCTTCTTTCATCAGTCACTTAATCAATACGTCGATCAACAGGAAATTAATCAGCAACTATTTTGATAATTGATTAATTGTTTCAGTCATTTTTAGATTCGCTGCCTTCGTTTTCTCACATGTGTTGATTTTATACTTTTATTTGTCGTGAACTGAATATTTTGTGTTTCGGACTGTTGATCAGAGAAAACAACGTTTAAACTATTCATGATCAAATAATGGTTAGTTGCTGTTCCAGTGCTTTTATATAACTCAGTTTACTTTATTAAGTGTAACTATAATACTGCACAGCTGATCCTGCTTATTTGTTGAATTGGTTGGAAATGAAATGAAATGTGTTTCTGAGCTGATCAGCTGTTACTGTCAGATTAGCTGCATTGTTTACAGCTGTGTGACTCTCATCCTGAAGCATCAGTAGCTTCTTGATATACAGATCTAATACTTTGTTTATGAGATATTGTACAGACAGTTTACGTTAGTGTGCTCGCTGCTCAGACATAAATGTTGCTGCAACACAGAATGATGTCGTCTGGCGCTGCGCTGAGTCGGGCGATGGTAGACGACTCTGTGACATGATGGAGGACAGAATGAATATTGTAAACTAACGATGTCACCTATCAATGATGTTTCAGGCTTTACTAACTTATGAGATCTCTGAGATGACGACACAGTTTAAAGTCTTGTTGTTGAGTCAGCTGTGAACATTCATTCAGTCAGTGTTTGGTGTGAATGCAGCTCACAACATCCTGATACATGAGCAGCAGGAAGTGAAGCAGAAAGCAGCTGATGAAGCAGCCTGTTTGTCTGTGACCTTTCATCACAGGTTATGAACAGAGTCTGTTTAGATGAAATAAGAAGTGAGTAAAACGCTGCCACCTCAGTGTGACAGCTGTTCATATCAACCTCTAGAGGCTGAACTCAGATAACTGGATCATTACAGACACGTCTGAAACATGTGGAGTGACGTGGCTGCAGATTTCTGTTTAGTTTGAATGTGTGAAATTAGAATCTACAATGATATAAAAACATGTTCACTTCTCTCTGCACCACAGTTTATAGATGAGGATGATGAGTGAGTCTGACTACACAGTAAACGTCTGAGCGTCTGATATATCGGGACAAGTGAACAAGGGAGAGATTACTGAGTAATCAGGTTACTCAGTAGGATACTGTAGTAATCTGATTACCAGGCCCACACTCAATCTGCAGATTTTGTTTACAGTTTTCAGCGGTGATCCAGAATGTTTTTTTGCTTGTAATATGATAAACAATATTCATTTAAGATAACAAAGATTGTTTTTTGAGCATGAAGAAGCACATAGAACACATTAAAACAACCTGAAACCACCTCAAACAGGCTGAAAGAAACATTTAGCAGATTTTAGTAGAACCGTTGAATTTGAGATTTTATTTTGTCACAAACAAAAAAACAAAGTGTGAACGTGTGAATTAATTTGCAAAAACATTAACCATTAAGCATCTCCCAACAATTAACACTACAACACATAAACAAACAAATACATAAATAATAACTGGTGAGGCTCTTTGACCTCAACTTCACCTTGAGAACCTCTAAAAACAACAAAAACATGAAACTTCCAAGCAGCGTCTCTGAGGTGTCCTCAAAGTTCTTAGGGTGCAGATCCAGTTTGGGTGCTGCTGATTAAATCTGTCAATACAAGCAGCAGGTCAGTAATCAGAGCGGGAGTGAACAGCTCACAGCATGATTGTGTCCAAATGTTACTAATAGTGAAATGTTTAGTGGTGGTAATGTTCTGATTTAAACGTCTTTAAATGTTTATTTTGTAATGATCTTTACATTAAACCTGCTGCTGTGATGCCTCCTCTGTCTGCACATGTTCACTGATTAGAAACACAGTTCATATTGTTTTAGGGTTCGATATTTAAGAAATCAGCTTACGGTTAATGAAGTGCCTGTAAACACACTGATTTTATAAAGTAGCAGAATCATTTTTTTATTAGTCACCACGTTACCACGAGAACACAGACAGACATGCAGAGTAATGTAGAGACACTGAGCAGCAGAGATCTGCTCCCTGCTGCAGAAACAGGAACATGCAGCGGGGGGGGGGGGGCAGTGAAGGAGGTGGGAGCACAGGGGAATTAGCTCAAATGGTAGAGCGCTCGCTTAGCATGCGAGAGGTAGCGGGATCGATGCCCGCATTCTCCAGAAAGACTTTTAACCCTTTCTGCTCTGTCTGAGCATGTTTACTGGGAACAGAGTAGTCAAAGCAGAAATACTTCAATGCAACATACAATATACTACATGAGCAGGAAAAGTCCTGCACACAGTTTCACTTCAGTAAAAGTAAACATGTATAATCAGCTAAAAATAGGTTTGGAACACTATGCAAGTATAGAAATGATATTCTCTTCATTGATATAAATGTGTATCATTTAATAAATAAGTTCTGATTAAACATGTGATCATGCTTTCCATAATAATGGAAATATTCAAAAAAGCCACTTATAATGTTTGATTATAAAGCACTAACCCTAAAATGACCTATAATATCCCTGATAAAGACCTGATACTTTATGATAAATAATTCAAACTACTGTTGCAAACATCAACAATGAAGCTTTAAACTGTAAAAGTGGAGGAGGGGCCTGCACTCTGGAGAGGAGGAGGAGGAGGAGGAGGAGGAGGAGGAGGAGGAGGAGGAGGAGGAGGAGGAGGAGGAGGAGGAGGAGGAGGAGGAGGAGGAGGAGGAGGAGGAGGAGGAGGAGGAGGAGGAGGAGGAGGAGGAGGAGGAGGAGGAGGAGGAGGAGGAGGAGGAGGAGGAGGAGGAGGAGAGCACAGGGGAATTAGCTCAAATGGTAGAGCGCTCGCTTAGCATGTGAGAGGTAGCGGGATCGATGCCCGCATTCTCCAGGAGACTTTTAACCCTTTCTGCTCTGCTCTGTCTGAGCTTGTTTACTGGGAACACATCAGTGGTGTCAGCAGGAATATTTCAATGTAACATACAGTGAAAACGTTTCTCTAAAATATTGACAATGTGCTATTTTTACAATGCATTTCTGTTTCTGTGTATCTTCATCATGTAAATTTAGTCTTTTATTGATGTATGATTCATGCATGAGGTTGCTTCATCACTAATTCACTTTAATAAAGATGTGGGCGTGCACGCTATTCTTGCCGTCACCACTGAAGCGTGGCGGCACAGTGTCATAAACGTCACTCCTTTCAACTCAAAGGTCAGAAAAAACAAACTTTCTTAGTCTGGTGATCATGTTTTCCATAATAATGGCAGTATACAAAAAACCCACTGACCATAAAATAATAACAATAATATAATACAGAACCGACACTTTACAATAAATGATGTTATAAAAAATGTCAACAATGAACCTTTAAACTCAGTAGATAAAGTTTAATAAGAGCATATAATATTACTGCATTATCAATGTATATAAAGGCAAAGCCTATTATTTATTTGCTTGACATTATTTATTATATTATATTCACAGATAAAAACTCTTTATTTATCTTAAACTGGCCCTTTATGTCTCTAACAGGCTGTTGTAGTTCCTGTGTCTTTAAGCCCCGCCTCCCGATGAGCCCACTCTGTTCTGATTGGTCGTCAGCCGTATCAGTCGTGTTTAGTTACTGCCGATGCAAACCCAACATTTCCTGCTTCACTGTTTCATATTAAAAGCTTTTAAATGACTAAATAACAGACACTTTTATTGTGAAAAATTTACAGGAAATGAAAAGTGTTCCTCGTGGAATCAGCGGAGCTTCGTTAGCAGCACTAAAAACCAGTCGACAGAACAACAAATGGAGATATTTGGTGCTGTTTGTTGAGCGGATCAGTCAGAAATAATGGCGGGAGGAATAACACAAGCAGGAACAGCCGCAGTGATGATGATGTTTGATGAAGAGCTGTGCGTGGAGCAGATAAAGAAATCACCAGCTGACGTCAGTTCAGGTTGAAAGTAGAAAAAACATCAGAAAACCGAACATTCAGAGCAGGTTGAAGCTGCTACAGACCTTTACTTCATTATTGACACTCTGAACATCTGAAAATAAGGAAAAGCATCATAATTCCTCTTAAATGTTAATGTAACGTACGTAAACCATCTGTCTTTCAGAATTATCTGGAAACCATTTGATCATTTATGAAAACCATCAGACTTTTTAACTGATTTAATAAGTTGCTTCTATTATTTTTTTTATATTACTGATTTTATTCATTTGATTATTTATACACATTTTAAAATATAATTTTCTAATTTATTCAAATGTCAGATTTAGTTTATGTATTTTATATCGTTCCCTGGCATTATGTGCTGTTGTTCCCAACTTATAATATTATAAATAAAGTTTATTATTTTTAAAAAATGACAAAAAAAAGCACAGATTTCCACAGGCGGAGAACTAACGGGACCAGTAAACTGAACGTTCAGTGAAATGACCCTTTAGGAAACTCATATTATTATAACATTATGATTATTAGTAACCAATAGGAACACAGTATTTTTTCTGTACCTGTTCTGATTGGCTGACGTCTCCCTCCCAGGCCCGTGTGACGTCCCGGTTGGCCAGTGTGAGACAGCTGTTGGACAGGATGAGCAGGAAGCAGAGCGAGCTGGAGGGTCGCCTCGACGACATGCTGACACGCATCGCCATGGAGACACAGGAGATCAAAGAGCTGGAGCAACAGCTGACCGACGGTGAGGAGAGAACTGACCAATCCCAGAACCTCTCTCAGACTGGAGTCCTGTGATTGGCTGTTTGGTAAAGTTAATAAAATGATTCCTCCTCCTCCTCTTCCTCTCCTCCTCCTCCTCCTCCTCTCCTGCTCTCCTCCTCTTCCTCTCCTCCTCCTCTTCCTCCTCCAGGTCAGATTTTGGCTAATGAAGCTCTTCAGAGGGATTTGGAGGGAATCATTTCTGGACTTCAGGAGTATCTGAGATCCCTCAGAGAGCAGGTAGAGACTCTTCCATCTCTAATAAACATGTAAAACATCCCCAGAACACTGAAAGGACACATATTCTGCTTATTGTGGTTTTCTGTTATTTATTTCCTGTTCTGATGTCGGATGTTAAACATGGTCAAAGTTCCAAAACTTAAGATGAACGTATGAAGAAACGCTGCCTGCAAGTCAAAAGTCAGGGCTTCAACCTGCTCTGACCTTCGGTTGCAACACTTTTTCTACCTCGCTGACAAGCTTAACGGCCGTCTGCTCTGTTGCCTTGGTTGCTAGGTGGTTGCTAAGGTTGTTGCTAAGGTGGTTGCTGTGGTGGTTGCTAAGGTTGTTGCTAAGGTGGTTTCTAAGGTTGTTGTTAAGACTGTTGCTAAGGCTGTTGCTAAGGTAGTTGCTATGGTTGTTGCTAAGGTGGTTTCTAAGGTTGTTGTTAAGGCTGTTGCTAAGGCTGTTGCTAAGGCTGTTGCTACGGTTGTTGCTATGTAGTTTCTAAGGTGTTTCCATGTGTTGTTCAGCTCCAACATGTACGGATGGATTTGAGAAGTTGACATTTGGAGTAAAGAAGGAGAAAAAGAAGTGAAATCCTGCTACTATAGTTTGTTTACGTAGCCTCCGGAGCCGGAGGAAGCTTCCTGAAGCTGACCAATCAGAACAGAGCGGGCTCATCAGGAGGCGGGGCCTTAAAGAGACAGGAGCTAAAACGGCCTGTTTCAGACAGAGGCTGAACTGAGGGGCTGCATAAAGGACCAGTAGAAGATAAATAAGGAGGTTTTATTCCAGTAGAGCCTCAGAATATAAATATAGAGGCTGGAAATGTGCAGAATATGAGTCCTTTAAAAAAAAATCACAGGTGCTGATGAAGTTGCAGACGCTCAAAACAAATAGCACTAATAACAGAAAATAATAACCAGATTAGTGAGATGCTTTTTAAGAAATATATATTTCACCTTTTTTAAGTGTTTTTGTTCAGACGTGTTCTCTCAGAATCCACATATGTAAAACTTAAAGTGGAAAGCAAACAGTGTGTTTCTGTCTGTGTGGCGTACAGTATAACTGAGTATAACTGAGTATAACTGAGTATAACTGAGTATATCTGAGTATATCTGAGTATAACTGAAGTATAACTGAGTATAACTGAGTATATCTGAGTATAACTGAGTATAACTGAGTATAACTGAAGTATAACTGAGTATAACTGAGTATATCTGAGTATAACTGAGTATAACTGAGTATAACTGAGTATAACTGAGTATATCTGAGTATATCTGAGTATAACTGAAGTATAACTGAGTATAACTGAGTATATCTGAGTATAACTGAGTATAACTGAGTATATCTGAGTATAACTGAGTATAACTGAGTATATCTGAGTATATCTGAGTATAACTGAGTATAACTGAG